>NC_136471.1:61410288-61667788 GCF_902686455.1 Sciurus vulgaris
GTACTGGCACAAAAATAGACAGGTAGATCAGTGGTACAAAATAGAGGGTACAGACACAAACCCAAATAAATTCAATTTTCTGATAATACACAATTGTGCCAAAAATATGCAATAGAGAAAAGATCCCTCTTCAACAAATGTTGCTGGGAAAACTGGGTATCCATATGCAACAGAATGAAACTAAACCCATATCTCTCACCATGCACAAAAATCAACTCACAGTGGATCAAGGACCTTGAAATCAGACCAGAGACCCTTCATCTTATAGAAGAAAAAGTAAGTCCAAATCTTCACCTTGTTGGCCCAGGATCAGACTTCCTTAACAGGACTCCCATAGCACAAGAAATAAAAGGAAGAATCAATAACTGGGATAGATTCAAACTAAATAGCTTTCTCTCAGCAAAGGAAACTATCAGCAATGCGAAGAGAGAGCCTATAGAGTGGGAGAATATCTTTGCCACTCATACTTCAGATAGAGCACTAATTTCCAGAATCTATAAAGAACTCAAAAAACTCTACACCAAGAATACAAATAACCCAATCAACAAATGGGCTAAGGATATGAACAGATGCTTCACAGAAGAAGATCTAGAAGTAATCAACAAACATATGAAAAAATGTTCACCATCTTTAGTAATAAGAGAAATGGAAAGTAAAACTACAGTACAATTCCATCTTGCCCCAATTAGAATGGCGATTATCAAGCATACATGCAACAATAGATGTTGGAGAGGATGTGGGGAAAAAGGTACACTCATACATTGCTGGTGGGGCTGCAAATTAGTGCAGTCACTCTGGAAAGCAGTGTGGAGATTCCTTAGAAAACTTGGAATGGAACTACCATTTGACCCAGGTATCCCATTCCTCGGCCTATACCCAAGGGACTTAAAATCAGCATCCTACAGAGATACAGCCACAACAATGTTCATAGCTGCTGAATTCACAATAGCCAGACTGTGGAACCAACCTAGATGCCCTACAATTGATGAATGGATAAGGAAACTGTGGTATATATATATATATATATATATATATATATATATATATATACAATGGAATATTGCTCAGTCATAAAGAATAATAAATTATGGCATTTGCAGGCACATGGAGAAAATTGGAGAATATCATGCTAAGTGAGATAAGCCAATCTCAAAAATCCAAAAGGTGAATGGTCTTGCTGATAAGCAGATGATGACACATAATGGGGGTTGGAGGGGGGCAAGAATGGAGGAAGGAGGGACTGTATAGAGGGAAAAGAGAGGTGGGGGTGGGGGGGAAGGAAAAAAATAATAGAATGAATCAGACATCATTATTCTATGTAAATGTATGAATATGCAAATGGTATGCTGTTACTCCATGTATAAACAGAAACAACATGTATCCCATTTGTTTGCAATAAAATAAATTTAAAAAAAAAAAGAACTTAATGGATATTATTCCTTGCCCTCCTGGCTTTCAAAGTCTGGACCGAAAGATCAGTAGCAACTCATATTGATTTACCTCTAAATCGGACCTGCCACGTTTCTCTTATAATTTTCAAAATTCTAATTTCATTCTCTACATTAGACATTTTAATTATAATGCAATCTGGAGGGAATGGTTTTTGATCTTTCTATTTGTAATTCTGCATGGCATCTGCACTGGGGTTTCATCTCATTTCCAAGGTTTGGAAAAAAATTCTGTTATTATAACATTGAAAATATTGGGCATGTCTTTAGTTTGCATCTCACTGCCTTCTTCCATGTCAATGATCCTTAGATTATCATTTTTTTATTTGTTCTTTTTAGATATACATGAGAGTACAGTGTATTTTATGTCTATACATACATGGAGTATAACTTAATCTAACTAGGATTCCATTCTTGTGATGGTACATGATGTGGAGTTTCACTGGATGTGAATTCATGTATGAACATAGGAAAGTTATGTATGATTCATTTTACTGCCTTTCCTATTCATATCCCCCCTCCCTTCCCTTCACTCCCTTTTGTTTACTCCTATAAATTTCTGTTCTCCCCACCCCTCATTGTACATTAGCATCCACATATCAGAGAAAATATTTTGCCTTTGGTTTTTGGAACTGGCTTATTTCTCTTAGCATATTATCCAATTCCATCCAATTACTGGAAAATGCCATAATTTCATTCTTCTTCATGGCTGATTAATATTCCATTTCATATATATATCACATTGTATTTACACATTCATCTGTTTAAAGTTACCTAGGTTGTTTCCATAGCTTAACTATTATGAATTAAGCTGTTATAAACATTGATTTGGCTGCATCACTGTAGTATGCTTATTTTATGACCTTTACATACATACCAAGGAGTGGGATAACTGGGTCAAATGGTGGTTCCATTTCAAGTTTTTTGAATATTCTCCATACTGCTTTCCATCCTTTTTTAGATCTAACAGCAATGAATGAGTGAACCTATTTCCTACATCCTTTCCGACATTTATTGTTGCTTGTATTCTTGATGATTGCCATTTTGAATGGAGTGAGACAGAATCTTTCTTTCACCATTTCTATTCAATATGGTCCTTGAAACTCTAGCCAGAGCAATTAGACAGAACAAAATTAAAGAGAGACAAATAGGAAAGTAAAAGCTCAAACTATCCCCATTTGTTGACCACAAGATTCTATATTTAGAAGACCCAAAAAACTCTACCAGAAAATTTTTAGAATGCATTAAAAAATTCAGCAAAGTATAAGGATGTAAAATTAACATCACTAAAATAATTGCTTTCCTATATAGCAATGATGAATCAGCTGAAAGAGTAATTAGGAAAACTATCCCATTCACAATACTCTCCAGAGAAATAAAATATTGGGGAATCAATCTAACAAAAGGGGTGAAAGACCTCTACAACGAAAACTTCAGAACACTAAAAAAAGAAATTGAAGAAGACCTTAGAAGATAGAAGGCTACCCCATGTTCATGCATAAGCAGAATTAATATGGTCAAAATGGCCAAATTATCAAAAGCACTATACAGATTTTATGCAATTTCTATTAAAATTTCAGTGACATTCTTCAAAGAAATAGAAAAAGCAGTCATGAAATTCATTTGGAAAAATAAGATTCCCAGAATACAAAAGAAATCAGGCATCACAATGCCAATCTTAAACTATATTACGGCACTACAGTAAAAAAAACAGCATGGTATTGGCACAAAAATAGACATGAAAACCAGTTGAACAGAATAGAAGACACAGAGACAAACCCACATAAATACAGTTATCTCATACTAGATAAAGGCACCATAAACATACATTGGAGAAAAGATAGCCTTTTCAACAAATGGTGTTGGAATTACTGGAAATCCATATGCAGTAAAATGAAATTAAATCTCTATCTCTCACTCTGCACAAAACTCAGCTCAAAGTGAATCAAAGACCTGGGAACCAGAAACCCTGTGCCTACTAGAGGAAAAAGTAGGCCCAATTCCCCATCATGGCAACATAGGAACTAACTTTTCAACAAGACTCCTAAAGTGCAAGAAGTAAAATCAAGAATCAATAAAAGAGATGATTTCAAACTAAAAAGCTCCTTCACAGCAAAAGAACTTTTCAAGAACATGAAGAGAGATCCTAAAGAATGGGAGAAGGTCATTGCCATCTGCACCACAGATAGGACATTAATCTTCAAAATATACAAAGAACTCAAAAAACTTATCATCAAAAAACCCAAACAATCCAATCAATAAATGGGCAAAGGAATTGAATAGACTCTTTACAGAAGATGACTCTAGTAATTATAGACTTAATATCATAATTTTCTCCCACATTTCTGAATCTTCTGGTCATGCTCTTTTATCATCTTTTCTTAGTACTAATTTTATTCCAAGATTATTTATTTTCTTTTGAAGTTTGATGAAATCTTTCTTCTATGAAGTCTAATCCATTGGAGATTCTTTCAACTAAATTTTTAATTTGATTTTTTGAGTCATTTTAAAAATTTATGTTTTCTAATTTTCAGAATCTCTCTTATTGAAATGCTCTTTCACTTCCTTTGCATTTCTCTAACTGCTAGAGATGTTGAAAATTTTTTCATATATTTGTTGATTGATTGTATTTTGTCATTATTTCTCATTTATTTCTTTGTATTTGTTCTCTTAAGTCATTATAGTATATGGAACTGAAATGATTCATTATGTTTATTCAAGAGTGTTTTAAGGCAGTAATTCTAAATATTTGGAAGATTTTAAAAGAACATATTATACTTTTGTTCCAAGAGAGGAGTTTCTAATTTCCCTTCTATATCTACATATATTTGTATGTATGTATATGTATGTTTGTATGTATGTAGTAAACAAATGTTAAATAATTTCCTGCTGATTGTGAGATATTTTCAAAGGTGGGCTTGTGCATATAAGTTAACAGTACACATAAACCCTGTTTTTTAGATCACATTATTGCTCAACAATTTCCATCTTTACAAAAAGAACTCAAAATCTCATAGTTTTAGAAACTATTTTGTGGAGATAATATCTTTTCTTTTACACAAAGGTAGGTCTCTTCTAATTTTTCTATTTTTGAACATAACTGAAAGAACAGCCAAATTCAGCATCAAGTAATATACAGAAAATTACGAGCAAGATGAATATCTCAGGCAAGAGGAAAGAACTAGTATTACTGAAGTTATATTTAATATTAGAAATTCCAAATAGGGGATCTCACATTAGAGAATTTCTATCAGTGAAAAACCATCCATTAAATAATAACTGGTTATATATTTATATATATTCATAACTCTTTGTCTTGCTTGAAATATCTATGCATATGAAAGATATGTGTAAATAAAATCAATATTGCTAAATTATGTTGACTTCTTAGGTGCAACACTTAAGTCAGGGAAAAATTTCAGTTTGAAAAAAAGATGAAGAATATATCTCCATCTTAGTTTACGACTTAGGCCTATCATCTGGAAACTGATTTAAATTAACAACAAAAAGAAAAACAATCATGAAATGATATTGGCAGGAAGGGAGTGTATTAAAGTTTATTTAGAATTCAATACAGAATAGAATGATTTCAAAAAGATTCAAAAGAGAATGATTTCTCTTGCCAGATGAAGAAAAATAGTGTATTGAGACATAACATTTAATTGTATTTATCCAGTAATGCCATGATTATAAAACAAATTAATATAATGACTTTTCATTGTAAATGTTCTTTGTTATTTATTCATATCATCTTACAATGATTTAAGACATTTGGGAGTTTAAAATATTTATTAAACCTTTTACTTAGAAGTCAATGAACTTATTTTTGCTGAAATGATAAATATTATTTTTGATATGTTGATGCTTTCCTGCCTTTGCATACTCCATTAGGGATATACTTTATATAATATTACTTGATATTGACTCTAAAATTCAGAAAACTATATTTTGTAGGATTGAATCTATAACACTATTATGAATATAAAATATTTCAAAAACCACTTATAAGAACATTATCTACCAATTGAGGTTATACACTGAAGGTCATTATGCTCCTTTTCACGCTACTCTCAGTCTTTGGCTTTCTGTCAAATAGCTGCAAGTAGTGAAGGAAGATGAGGCAATCTCTTCCCATCATTATCTACTTGCACACTGAGCAGCAAGATATTCCACCTTCATTAATGTTAAATTCAAAATCTTATTTTAATATCAAAATATTTTGTTTGTCAATATACTTGGTTTATATATGTCTGAGTGTGTACCCAAGTATTTATTTATCTATTTAATTGTTCTAAAAGGAGAAATTCAGTCCTAATTACAGAATGTCCTAAAATCATTTCAACCTATAATTTTTCCACTGAAGAACTTAAGCATTTTATTAGCATAAACTCATTATACTATAATGTCAGAACAGTAATTTTAGCTTTAAAAAATTAGAATACTTAACACATAAATTTTAGAGTATATGAACAGATTTTAGGAAGTTGACATGAAACCAAAATCAAGGTGGTAATGATTACAATCTCATATAGTTAGTGATAATAAGAGCAGTCACCCTTTACTAGGCACTTGATGTTAGATGACATAATTTTAACTACTCACCCATTAATTAGATTATTTTCCATTTCATGCAAGGAAGAGGAATATCAGAAAAGTTTATATCTTAGTCCAAGATTACTCACATAAGAAATTATGGGGGGAAAAAAGAGCTCAATTTTCCTAAATTTTAAACTTTTTTCATGCCACTACCCTGTAATTGTCTTTCTTTGAAATGACTTTCTAACTTACATACTTGAATGTAATAATGCAAACAAGGATTAAATTTTCAAATTTTTATCACTCTCAACCCTCTGATTCAGTTGATTACCACCACAAAGATTGGTAAAAACAAACTATGTAGCAAATTGTTGTGAAAGGAAACTCTGATATCTTGTAATCAATACTGTAATAAGAGATTTATTTATGTTCGTGTTTTTGGGTCTAACTCTCACTACATGATTATTAAGTAATAACTGCCATTGATAGATAAGCCTATGTATAGATGACGATTAGTGTGACAAAGCAACAGGGTTATTGAACTTTCATTGGGTAGAGCAGGCATAAACCACACAATACGTTAAATTAATGAGAAGAACTAAACCTCTAGTACTTATAAATTATTGGCCATTTCCCTTATTCTCGTATTATTTATGATTACTGTCAAATAACATCAGAAAACTATAATTGTAAAAATATATTTTTAAAACTAGACATATATGCTCAATCATGTACAATGAAAAGAGTTTTGTTATTAATAACCAAATACCATAATTTCTTAGGGAATAAGTTAAAGAAAGCATATGATGATAGGATATCATGTTTATGCATTTGTTTTCTTTTATATTTCCAATTTCCTCTTTGTATAACAGCTATTTTATACACATTATATAGAATATAAAGGGAGTTGATGATGGTGATAAAATGTAATTGAATAATTTTTAAAAATTATATTTATCTGGTAATAACATAAAATGTTGAAAACATAAAATTTAAACTGGATTTACCATTCAAATTCTTTATAATGTTATTAGAATTTTGAAATTTAAATAGTTTATTTTCATTTTAAAATAGCCATATCTTTCCTAAAAAAAGTGCTTTTTAAACTACTTTTTCCTGATATGATAATTTTGCTCTTAAGAAGTTATTTTTGGGCCTGCGCGGGCGCTGGCTCTTGGGCTCGCTCGCCGCGGTCCTGCGGGCGGGTGGCTCGGGGCGTGGGGCCCGGCGCCCGCAGCCATGGAAATCCAGTTATCAAAATTGACTCCAGAAGAAAGAACCTGACAAACCAGTAACAATGGAAGAAATTGGTTGAAGTTGCCAAAAAACTATCATCCCTCATACCACCAGTCTCAGCTGGTGTCACAGGTTAAAAAAATCCTTCATGAAGACGAAAGATCTTAAGCAACATGATGGATTCAGAAGCTCATGAAAAGAGGCCACCAATCCTTACGTCTTCAAAACAAGACATCTCCCTTCACATCACAAATGTCGGTGAGATGAAGCATTACTTGTGTGGCTGCTGCGCAGCTTTCAACAACGTAGCCATCACATTTCCCATCCAGAAAATCCTGTTCCGACAGCAGCTCTATGGAATCAAAACCCGCTATGCGGTGCTTCAGTTGAGGAGGGATGGATTTAGAAACTTGTATCGTGGAATTCTTCCGCCATTAATGCAGAAAACCACCACCCTGGCACTTATGTTTGGTCTGTATGAGGATTTGTCTTGCCTTCTCCAGAAGCACGTCAGTGCCCCAGAGTTTGCAACCCGTGGCGGGGCGGCAGTACTTGCAGGGACAACAGAAGCCATTTTCACTCCATTGGAAAGAGTTCAGACATTGCTTCAAGACCACAAGCACCATGACAAGTTCACAAACACTTATCAGGCTTTCAGGGCATTGAAATGTCATGGAATTGGAGAGTATTATCGAGGTTTGGTGCCCATTCTTTTCTGCAATGGATTCAGCAACGTCCTTTTCTTTGGTCTTCGAGGTCCCATTAAGGAGCACCTGCCTACCGCAACGACTCACAGTGCTCATTTGGTCAATGACTTTATCTGTGGAGGTCTGTTGGGTGCCATGTTGGGATTCTTGTTTTTTCCAGTTAATGTTGTAAAAACTCGCATGCAGTCTCAGATTGGTGGGGAATTTCAGTTTTTCCCCAAGGTTTTCAAAACAATCTGGCTAGAATGGGACAGGAAACTGACAAATCTTTTCAGAGGTGCCCATCTGAATTACCATCGGTCCCTCATCTCTTGGGGCATAATCAATGCTACTTATGAGTTCTTGCTAAAGGTTATATGAGAGGAGTCATTGGTGAAGTGCCATGTATCAACTAAATAGACCTTAAAATGTAATTTGACCTTACTACTAATTGGCTCAAATATAAGTTTGTGTCACTAAGTCCAGGTTGCATGAATTATGGGCAAAGTTAATTTCCTTAAGCCTCAACAACAAAAATAAAACAATAAAAAGTTTCAGTAGGAAAAAAAAAAAAGAAGTTATTTTTGAAAATTACTTGAAAAGATCACATGCACATATTTATCACAAAATTATTAATGATAATGAGAACTGGAAAAAAACTGAATATTCCAAAATACAGAAAATAGATATATAATGACACCTGATTAGATGAGATAATATGAACCACTTACAACTGTTTGCAGAGAATATGAAGCAACACAAAAATTATCAGGGATAATATTATGTGATATTAAAAAATATTAAAAAATGAACTTTATTTATAGCATAATTTCAGTGATCAATATATATAAGACTACAAGACTGTACATTAAATGGTGTATATATATTAAATGGCTCAAAGACCATATGAAAAGTAAGACTATTCCAGATGAGAACAGATTAAAAGTATTAACAATAAAGTTTTTAAAAATATTCTAATATGTTGATTTATCACTATTACAGAGAAACATCTAAAATTGGTATTCTTCTAATGATTGTTGTTTAAGAACCTAACTTCAGATTATACCCTTTAACCTGAATACTTCGTTAAAATCTATTTTTATACTAAACAAACACAAATAGTAAGCAAGTGAAATAAAAATTATATCATTTTTATTACTTTGCATTAGAAGAAAAGTCAAAGTATAATAATTGATGTTAAAAAATAGTTTTTCTGTGACTAAAAGTAGTTCAAATATAGTAAAGCATTTTTTAATGTAGAACCTTCTAGCTTCTATTAAAGGATAATATTTAGTTGTGTTTGATATCATGCTTTTTCATAACATCTTTAGTTTAATTTTACTATGTAAATGATCACAATTGTTTATATATTTTGTGACTTGTTCTTATCAAATTCAATTAATTATATATTACCAATTAACCTAGAAATCAGATATATGTGATTTCATAATTTTTTAATTTATAAATGAAAAATATCAATAAAACAGAGTCATAAGTCAGGATTTGGAAATCAAAATGCATTTGCCATAGAAACTGAGTTACAAAATATCTATCCAAATAAAATCAAAGTAGTACATACTTAAGCAAGCTTTTGTAGTCAGTTTGCTCTATGCTTAAATACATGTTCTGCCACTTATTAGTTGATCATGGGAATATGGAAACACAATAACACCAAGCTCTCAAGTTTGCATTTTAGAATGAGATAAAATTTGCATTTGAATTCTCTATAATACTATCACTAATGAAGTCTTCAATAGATAAAGTAATTTGCCATTTCATTGCGAGGTTTAGGCCTTATTTTTCAATAAAAATTGCAACATTGACTTAAAAGTATGAAAGGGAACATTTTTAAAGTATCTGGGAAGAGAAAATATTGTTACATACTCCAACAACATCAAAATGATATCAAAATAATACTATTTTAGCATTATAGAAGAAATATTTTAGAAGAAGTATCTACATATAAATTTTGCAACTCAAATGAAAAGGATAAGTCTTCAAAAACAAACTACCATGACTCACTCAATATGTTTTAAAGTCTCTACACCTAGGTGGTTTCATTGGAGCATTATACCAAATATGTAAAGGATAATCAAAACCAATTCTCTACAATCTGTTTTATAAGATGGAAGACAACAGAACATTTTCTAATTTATGTATGAAGTAATGATTACTGATACCAAAGTCAGAAGAGAGTATGTAAGAAGAAAATTATAGACCAATATCTCATGAATATAGAAACAAAAATCCATTAAAAATAAGCAAATAGAATGTATCAATCAGTTAAAAGGTATTAAATACCATGATCAAGTAAATTTCTTCTAAGGATGAAAGGGTTAAAACTGTTTAATTAATTAGTGTAACCCATCATATTAACTGCCTTAAAAAAAGTCACATGAACGTATCATCTGATGCAGAAAAGCATGTGACAAATTTAATATCCATTTATGATTTTAAAAACTGTCAGAAAAATAGGAGGACATTCTCAACTTGATAAATTCATCTACAAGAAACATACAGGTTTTCTGTGCATGGAAAAGAGAGTAGAGCGGAAAACCATCTTTCCCAGCTTTTGGGAGCACTTTACAATCAACTTCAGTTTTGCCTCACCAAAATGCTGGGAATACTGGCACAACTTAAATATCAGGAGATGCCTGGTCATGACTGGGAAGAGGGATGGTGAGGGATATCAATATCTTTCACACAGCAGAAATTACCAAGGTTTCCAGTGGTCTGCTTTAACTAGAGCTCCAGCAGAATTCTCCATGTATTACCTCAGCAAACCTCCTGGCTACTAGGTATCTGAAATGGATTTTACTGCCAAAGATTCCAATGTGTTCATTGTCGTAGATCCCAGTGGTTCACCCTGTAGAAGACTCCAACAGCTTTCGCCAGTAAAAAGGCCAAAAAGTAGTATAGTCACAGTAGAATGTTTGTCTGCTTTACCACCTAAAGTCCACAGTGTTTTTTTTATTGTTGTTTGGTTGGTTGCTTGCTTTTGTTTTGTTTTGTTTTTAATCTTTGCAATCTCCAGTCACCACAGCTCCCACTACCTCCTAAGGGAGCCACCTAAGCTGCTGCAACCTCAGAAGCTCAAAACCAGGCACACAGCACAGCAGCCTTCAGTATCCAGATTCATGAGCCATCATCCCCTGCCATTTACCCTTTCCCCAGAGCTGGCCCAGTTGCTACTGCCACAGGAACCTCAGCCCAAAACCACAGTGCAGGAGTCTTCACAGTCTTCAAGAACCGGAGGGAAATACCCGTCTCCCTCCCTACTTCTTGAAGTTAGTTCACTAGTGCCAGCAGATCCAATTGCAACTACCATATATGTATTTATCAATTGTCCCATGCCCCTTGCCACAAGCCTTCTCCTAAATTGTTTCTTGCTCTGACCTGTTGCCACTAGAAAGAAATTTGCAGCTGAGGTTCCCAGCAGCCTTCTCATCCTTAACTTTTCTTAGTTCTTGTCACCAGTGAGTATGATATCAACATTGTGAACTCAACCACACAAGCCAAAGGGAGACTCGTGACTTCTGGGACTGGAAGCTTCAACTCTCTCACACCTGATAACCTGAACCACCGGATTCAGTGAATCAGCATAACCCTGCATGTTCTCTCTCCCTGGCAGTGAAGTTATCTCTATATTAAAGCCAATCCATGGAGTCTGAAAGAAGCAACTGCTTCAAAAGTGAATATACTTTCACAAGGCCTCAACAATCACTAATCATCAGGAAAACATGACACCACCGAAGAAGCACAACAAAACTTCTAATAACCATTCCCAAAGAACTATAGATACAGAAATTGACTGACAAAGACATTCAAATCATTGTTCTCAAAAAGTTCAATGATTTGCAATGTAAGTAAAGGATAAATAACTTAATGAGATCAGAAAAATACAAAAACACAATGAACAGGTGACAAAGAGAATCAAATCATGAATAAAAAAGCAGAAATATTGGAGCTGAAAACCACAATAATTGAAGGAAAAAACTGCAATTTGGAACCTCCATAGAAGACTAAATAAAGCAGATGAAAGAAGAAGTAAATTCAAAGGCAGATCATTGGAAATAATACTGAGAGAAGAAAAAAAGGGAAAAAAAGTGAAAATGAATGAAGAAAGTCTACAGGATTTTTGGAACATTATCAAAAGAGCTAACCTCTGTATAACAGCAATAATAGAAGAAAGAGAAAGGGACAGGAGGCTTATTTAAATAAATCATGGCTGAAAACTTTCCTAAAGTGGTAAAGACACAAGCATCCATGTACATGAAACTTAAAGGTCTCTAGTTTCAGCTCACAGAATAGTTCACCAGGACATTTATATTCAAACTGTAAAAAAATCAAAGAAAATAATGAAGGCAATCATAGAAGAATAAAACATACAAAGGCTTCTGAAAAACTCAGTGTACACTACCTCAAAACTTTGCACGTCAGGAGTGGCTTTCCTAGACAAATAAAAGATGAAGGAGTTTGATAGCATTAAACCTATCTTAAAAGAAAATTTAAAGGGAATAATTAAGCTGAAATGAAAGACTGCTGCTAATTAGTAAGCCATCTTTCTTAATATGTTCCAAAAAAAGTAGAGGAAATATTCCCAAAATCAATATATGAAGCCAACAATATCCTGATACCAGAACCAGAGAAAGAAATATGTGTAATAAATATAGATACAGAAATCTTCAATAAAATACAAAACTTATTGAACAACACAACAAAAGATTTTATGCTAAGAAAAAGTGGGATATATCCTGACATGCAAGGTTAGTGTAACATATTAAAACCAATCAATATGAAGCACCACATTGAGAAAAATGTATATGATTACCTTAATACATGAAGAAAAAAATCATTTAACAAAGTGCAACATTCTTTCTTGATAAAAACTCCCAACAGCCTGGGCATGGGCATCTTCCTCTAATCCTTGCTACTTAAGAGGCTGAGGCAGAAGTATCACAAACTTTAGGCCAGTCTGGGCAACTTAGTGAGACTCTATCTCAAAAAAAGTGGGGGAGGACTGGGGATTATAGCTCAGTGATATTGTGCTACTGGGTTCAATCTACAGTACAACTCACAAGAAAGAAAAAAAGAAAGAAAGAAAGAAAGAAAGAAAGAAAGAAAGAAAGAAAGAAAGAAAGAAAGAAAGAAAGAAAGAAAGAAAGAAAAGAAAGAAAAGAAAGAAAATCTTAACAATTTAGATATAAAAGGAAATGTCCATATAATAAAGACCCCCACAACCAATGGGGAAAACTAAAAGCATTTCTCTGAGATTCAGGAGAAGGCAAGAATGCCCACTATTGCCACCTTTATTCAAGATAATAATGGAGATACTAGCAAGAACAGTAAGATAAGAAAAAGACATAAAGAAATTCAAATTGGAATACAAAGGAAACAAATTTATCGTTATTTCCAGATGACATGATAATATAGGTAGAAAACTCTAGTCTCAATACTCATGCATGAATACACACACATACACAAACACATACAGTTAAAACAAGTAAATTAATTCACTAAAGTTGAAGATATAAATCATCTATAAAATCAGTTGCAGTTTTTACAGTAAAAATATAAATATCCCAAAATATATATCAAGAAAACAACCTAATATATATCATCAAAAAGAATACATATTAATACATTTTAAAAGATGAAAAAACTATGACATATTAATGAAAGAAATTGAACACATAAGTAACTGAAATATCTCATACACATGCGTTGGAAGAATTAATATTGTTAAAATATTTATACTGCTCAAAGTGATCCATAGAATAAATGTGATTACTAATAAACTTCCAAAGGCACTTTTCAAAAACAAATGTAAACTAATTCTAAAATTTGTTTGCAATCACAAAACACCCTAAATAGTCAACCAATATTGAGAGATATAAAAGTTTCAGGCATCATAATTCTTGATATCAATTATATTTCAAAATTATAGTAATGAAAACTATATGTATGATATTGATAAAAGTAGACACTTAAACTATGGAAGAGAATAAGATACCCCACAAATAAACTCACACATATACAGCTAACTACTTTTTACAAAAATTACAGGAACACACAAATGAAGAGATGGCAGTTTCTTAAATGGCGATGCAAAAATTGAATAAACATACATACATGAATTAAATTAAAATATTACACCACACAATTATGTCAACAAAAGGTAAATGAAAGACTTAAAAATTTATGGAACTGGAGAATTTCATGTTCAGTGAAATAAATTAGACTCAGTTTTCTCTCATATGTGGAAGTTAGAGGGTAAAAGAGAGCAACAACAACAACAAAAATGTCCCACAAAAATAGGAGAGATCAGAAAAGTAGAACACAGGGATGGAGGAGAGAGAAGGAGAGGGCAAAGAGACATAGTGGGCATAAATTAGAGCAAATTATGCCATGTGTATGTATGAATACATCCCAATGAATCCCATTATTATGTATAATTATAATGTACCATTGGAAATAGAAAAGAGAACACTAAAATCTGAAACCATAAAATATCTAGAATAAAGCATAAGCAAAAACTTATTGATACTGGTTTGGGAAGTATATTTTTGGATTTTTATCATAATCAAAAATAAACAAATTGAACTACATTAAAATAAAATGTTTCTGTATAACCAATGAAAAAGTAAAATGAAAAGACAGCCTGTAGATGTGGGAAAAATACATGCAAACCATATATCTGACAAGAGGCTAATATTCCTAGTATATCAGGAACTCACAAAAATCAGTAACAAAAACTAAAAAAATGAATATACTTATTTTAAAAGTGATCAAAAAGATTTGAATATACAGTTCTCCACAAAATGCATAAAAATGGTTAGTGGGTATATGAAAAAATGTTAGGTTTCACTAGATATCAAGTGTTGCAAGTGAAAACTTAATGTGATCTCATTTCACACCTTTAAGGATAGTTGTTATAAAAAAGTTTGTTGAGGATATAAGAAATTGAAACCTTGGCTGACTTATTGGCTGAGTGCTTGCTTAGCACTCCCACATCCCTGGGTTCTATCTCTAGCACTACCAAAAACGAAGTCACTTAGAGGAAATTGAAAGACTAAATAGTCCAGCTGTTTTAGAAAACAGTGTGGAGATCCTTCTAAAAATTTTAACAGAACTGTCAAAAGATCCAGCAATCTCATGTCTGAGAATTTTTCCAATAGAACCAAAATCAGGATCTTAATGGGATACTAGCATAACTGTGTTTATTATAGGATTCGTCATTGTAGCTAAAATGTGGAACAATTTAAATGTCCATTAATGAATGGACAGAAAAAACATGACATGGACATATAATACAATGGGATAGAATCTGGCATTAACAAATGAGGATATTCTGCAATGTGACAACATGGATGAACTTGGAAGCCATTGTGCTAAGCAAAATAAGTCAGTCACAGAAAGATAAAATAAAGAGTGGAATGGCAACTACCAGGGGCTGAGAAAGGGGAAATTCAGAGTTACTTTATCAATGGGCATTAATTTTTAGGATTATACTGATCTCTTAAGATGAATTTAGAAGTGTTTTTTCCTCTCAAATTTTTGGAAGGTTTCAGGAGTAGTTTTAGAAATAAAGTTCTTAGGGGACCTCTTGACCCAGCCCAACAACAGCCAGTTCCTCTCCCATGGTGAAGCCCCATGCTCTATTCTCTGCCTGGCAGTGGTGCTTCTTGGCCCACTGCAAGTGAAGCAAATGTCACCCCCAACCCAGAGCCTGTAACCCCTTGGACAAGCGTCCTGGGTTTTTTGCCCACAGCTTCCCACCCAACTGAGCCATCTCGCTGTGCCTCCAGCTTTGAACTCAAGCCACCCTTCCACCACCACCAATCCAAAACATAGTATGTATAAAATCAAAAGTGAAAGAAAATCTGAATGATGATGGAGTAGATTGAAGACTCAACCAGTACTCAATACTAACCAAACTGTTTATGTGAGAGACCCAATCAATGTCCAGTAAACAGCAAAGGTTAGTTCCAGAATCTCAGCTTTTACCAGAACAAAGGCTTCAAACTAAAGTTTCAGAGGAGCAAGGAGACATTGTGGTGACCTTGTACCCCTATGATGGCACACACTACTATGACCTGTCTTTCAAGAAATGAGAGAAGATGAAAGTCCTGGAGGAGCATGGAGAATGGTGGAAAGCTATGTTTATTCCACAAAGAAAGAAGGCTTCATTCCAGCAGCTACATAGCCAAATTCAACACCTTAGAAACAAAAGAGTAGCTTTTCAAAGTTATAACCAGGAAAGATGCAGAATGATAGCTTCTGGCACCAGGGAATAGCACAGGAGATTTTCTTATTAGAGAAAGTGAAACATTAGAAGGAAGTTTCTCTCTGTCAGAAACTATGACCCTGAGCATGGTGATGTTATTAAGCACTACAAAATTAGAAGTCTGGACAATTGAGGTTATTACATCTCTCCACAAATCACTTCTCCTTCTATCAGTGACATGACTAATCATTACCAAAAGCAATCAGATTGCCTGAACAGAAGATTGGAGAAGGCATGTATTAGTCCCAAACCACAGAAGCCATGGGATAAAGATGCCTGGGAGATCCCTCTGGAGTCCAACGAGTTGGTGAAAAGGCTTAGTGATGGACAGTTTGGGTTACTAGAACAAAAACACTAAGGTGGTGGCAAAGACCCTAAAGCCCAGGAACATTTCTGTGCAAGTTCTCCTTGAATAAGCAAACCTCATGAAGACGCTTCAGCATGACAAGCTGATGAGACTCTACAATGTGGTCACAAAGGAAAAACCCATTTGCATCATCACCAAGTCCATGGCCAATGGCAGTTTGTTGAATTTCCTCAAGAATGATGAAGGTGATAAAGTGCTGCTCTGGAAGCTCGTCAACTTTTCTCTCAATAGCAACCTAGGATTTGCCCATTTGTTTACTTTGGATCACATGCATCCTCGAGTTTATTTAAAACAGAGGCAGATTACTCAGAAAGAGAGCAATGTGCATGGTACATCAAGGAAATACATATTTGAATGATCCCAGCTGCTGACTCTTTATTGTTTCATTGTGTCTCTTAGTCATGTTCAGTGATTGTCTTGTTTTATTCCTCAATGTTGGCCAATGGTGGTTTATTCTGGGAAGGTCATGTGCCATAAAATCGAATATATGTAGCAAGAAATTTACAAACTTTCTAGGAAAGGGTTGTTTTTATGATCTTTTTTTTTTTTTTTTCTTTTTTTTTTCTATTTTTTTTTTTATTGTAAAAAAATGGGATACATGTTGTTTCTCTGCTTGTACATGGCATAAAGGCATACCATTTGTGTAATCATAAATTTACATAGAGTAATGTTGTTTGATTCATTCTGATATTTTTTCCCTTCCCCCCACCCCTCCCACCCCTCTTTACCCTCTACACAGTACTTCCTTCCTCCATACTTGCCCCCCTCCCTAACCCTAACTCTAACACTAACACTAACCCTTCCCTCCCCCCCATAATGTGTCATCCTCCACTTATTAGCGATATCATTCGTCCTTTGACTTTTTGAGATTGGCTTATCTCACTTAGCATGATATTCTCCAATTTCATCCATTTGCCTGCAAATGCCATAATTTTATCATTCTTTATGGCTGAGTAATATTCCATTGTATATATATACCACAGTTTCTTTAACCACTCATCAATTGAAGGGCATCTAGGTTGGTTCCACAGTCTGGCTATTGTGAATTGAGCAGCTATGAACATTGATGTGGCTGTGTCTCTGTAGTATGCTGATTTTAAGTCCTTTGGGTATAGGCCAAGGAGTGGGATAGCTGGGTCAAATGGCGGGTCCATTCCAAGTTTTCTAAGGAATCTCCACACTGCTTTCCAGAGTGGCTGCACTAATTTGCAGCCCCACCAGCAATGTATGAGTGTACCTTTCTCCCCACATCCTCGCCAACACCTGTTGTTGCTCGTATTCTTGATAATCGCCATTCTAATTGGGGTGAGATGGAATCTTAGGGTGGTTTTGATTTGCATTTCTCTTATTACTAGAGATGTTGAACATTTTTCCATATGTTTGTTGATTGCTTGTAGATCTTCTTCTGTGAAGTGTCTATTCATTTCCTTAGCCCGTTTGTCGACTGGATTATTTGAATTCTTGGAGTAAAGTTTTTTGAGTTCTTTATAGATTCTGGAGATTAGTGCTCTATCTGAAGAATGATTGGCAAAGATATTCTCCCATTCTGTAGGCTCTTTCTTCGCATTGCTGATAGTTTCCTTTGCTGAGAGAAAGCTTTTTAGTTTGAATCTATCCCAGTGGTTGATTCTAGCTTTTATTTCTTGTGCTATGGGAGTCCTGTTAAGGAAGTCTGATCCTAGACCAACAAGGTGAAGATTTGGACCTACTTTTCCTTCTATAAGATGCAGGGTCTCTGGTCTGATTCCGAGGTCCTTAATCCATTTTGAGTTTAGTTTCGTGCATGGTGAGAGATATGGGTTTAGTTTCATTCTGTTGCATATGGATTTCCAATTCTCCCAGCACCATTTCTTGAAGAGGCTATCTTTTCTCCATTGCATATTTTTGGCCCCTTTGTCTAGTATGAGAAAATTGTATTTATTTGGGTTTGTGTCCGTGTCCTCTATTCTGTACCATTGATCTACCTTTCTATTTTGGTACCAATACCATGCCGTTTTTGTTACTATTGCTTTGTAGTAGAGTTGAAGATCTGGTATTGCAATACCCCCTGTTTCACTCTTCCTGCTAAGGATTGCTTTAGCTATTCTGGGTTTCTTATTCTTCCAGATGAATTTCATAATTGCTTGCTCTATTTCTGTAAGGTACATCATTGGGATTTTAATTGGAATTGCATTGAATTTGTATAGCACTTAGGTAGTATGGCCATTTTGACAATATTAATTCTTCCTATCCAAGAACATGGAAGATCTTTCCATCTTCTAAGGTGTTCTTTAATTTCTTTCTTTAGTGTTGTATAGTTCTCATTGTAGAGGTCTTTCACCTCTTTTGTGAGATTGATTCCCAAGTATTTTATTTTTTTCGAGGCTATTGTGAATGGGGTAGTTTTCCTAATTTCTCTTTCTGAAGATTCATCACTTATGTATAAAAATGCGTTGGATTTATGGGCATTGATCTTGTAACCTGCTACTTTTCTGAATTCACTTATGAGTTCTAAGAGTTTTCTGGTGGAATTTCCAGGTTCCTCTAAATATATAATCATGTCATCAGCGAACAGGGATAGTTTGAGTTCTTCTTTCCCAATTCGTATCCCTTTAATATCTTTGGTTTGTCTAATTGCTCTGGCCAGAGTCTCAAGAACGATGTTGAATAGAAGTGGTGAAAGACGGCATCCCTGCCTTGTTCCAGTTTTTAGGGGGAATGCTTTCAGTTTTTCACCATTTAGAATGATATTAGCCATGGGCTTAGCATAAATGGCCTCTACAGTGTTAAGGAATGTTCCCACTATCCCTATTTTTTCTAGTGTTTTGAGCATGAAGGGGTGCTGTATTTTATCAAATGCTTTTTCTGCATCTATTGAGATAATCATGTGATTCTTGACTTTAAGTCTATTAATGTGGTGAATTACGTTTATTGATTTCCTGATGTTGAACCAACCTTGCATCCCTGGGATGAAACCCACTTGATCATGGTGCACTATCTTTTTAGTATGTTTTTGTATGCGATTTGCTAAAATTTTGTTGAGAATTTTTGCATCGATGTTCATTAAGGATATTGGTCTGAAATTTTCTTTCCTTGATGAGTCTCTGTCTGGTTTAGGTATCAGGGTGATATTGGCTTCATAGAATGAGTTTGGGAGGGTTCCCTCCTCTTCTATTTCATGGAATACTTTGAGAAGTATTGGAATGAGCTCTTCTTTAAAGGTTTTGTAGAACTCGGCTGAGAACCCATCTGGTCCCGGACTTTTCTTTGTTAGTAGGCTTTTGATGACTTCTTCTATTTCAGTACTTGAAATTGGTCTATTTAAATTGTTTATGTCCTCCTCGTTCAGTTTAGGCAATTCATATGTCTCTAGAAACCTGTTGATGTCTTCGAAATTTTCTATTTTGTTGGAGTATAGATTTTCAAAATAGCTTCTAATTATGTTTTGTATTGCAATCCTGTCTGTTGTGATATTTCCTTGTTCATTCCGAATTTTAGTGATTTGGGTTTTCTCTCGTCTTCTCTTTGTTAGTGTGGCTAAAGGTTTATCAATTTTGTTTATTTTTTCAAAGAACCAACTATTTGTTTTGTCAATTTTTTGTATTGTTTCTTTTCTTTCAATTTCATTGATTTCAGCTCTGAGTTTAACTATTTCCTGTCTTCTACTACTTTTGTTGCTGTTCTGTTCTTCTTTTTCTAGGGCTTTGATCTGTAGTGTTAGGTCGTTTATATGTTGAGTTTTACTTCTTTTATTAAATACGCTCCATGAAATAAATTTCCCTCTAAGTACTGTTTTCATAGTGTCCCAGAGATTTTGATATGATGTTTCTTTGTTGTCATTTACCTCTAAGAATTTTTTAATTTCCTTCCTAATATCTTCTGTTATCCATTCATCATATAATAGTATATTGTTTAATCTCCAGATGTTGGAATAGTTTCTGTGTTTTACTCTTTCATTTATTTCTAACTTCAATCCATTATGATCTGATAGAATACATGGTAGTGTCTCTATCTTCTTGTATTTGCTAACATTAGCTTTGTGGCATAATATATGGTCTATTTTAGAGAAGGATCCATGTGCTGCTGAGAAGAAAGTGTATTTGCTCTTGGTTGGATTGTATATTCTATAAATGTCCGTTAAGTCTAAATTATTGATTGTGTTATTGAGATCTATGGTTTCTTTGTTCAATTTTTGTCTGGAAGATCTGTCCAGTGTTGAGAGAGGTGTGTTAAAATCACCTAGTATTATTGTGTTATGGTCTATTTGGTTTCTGAAATTGAGAAGGATTTGTTTGACATACATGGATGAGCCACTGTTTGGGGCATAGATGTTTATGATTGTTATATCTTGCTGATATATGCTTCCCTTAAGCAGTATGAAATGACCTTCTTTATCCCTTCTGACTAACTTTGGCTTGAAGTCCACGTTATCTGAAATGAGGATGGATACTCCAGCTTTTTTGCTGAGTCCATGTGCATGGTATGTTTTTCCCCATCCTTTCACCTTTAGTCTATGGGTATCTTTATCTATGAGGTGAGTCTCTTGCAGGCAACATATTGTTGGATCTTTCTTTTTAATCCAATCTGCCAGTCTATGTCTTTTGATTGATGAATTCAGGCCATTAACATTCAGGGTTATTATAGAGATATGATTTGGTTTCCCGGTCATTTGGTTCATTTTTAAAATTTTATTTATTTATTTGTTTGACACAACTTGTTTCCTCCTTTATTTGACAATTCCTTTAGGATAATTCCTCCCTTTGCTGATTTGCTTCTTTGTTTTTCATCTCTTCCTCATGGAATATTTTGCTGAGAATGTTCTGTAATGCTGGCTTTCTTTTTGTAAATTCTTTTAGCTTTTGTTTATCATGGAAGGATTTTATTTCATCGTCAAATTTGAAGGTAAGTTTTGCTGGGTATAAGATTCTTGGTTGGCATCCATTTTCTTTCAGGGCTTGAAAAATGTTGTTCCAGGCCCTTCTGGCTTTTAGGGTCTGGATTGAAAAATCTGCTGATATCCGTATTGGTTTCCCCCTGAATGTAATTTGGTTCTTTTCTCTCACAGCCTTTAAAATTCTGTCTTTATTTCGTATGTTCGGTATTTTCATTATAATGTGCCTTGGTGTGGGTCTGTTGTAATTTTGTGTATTTGGAGTCCTATAAGCCTCTTCAACTTGATTTTCCATTCATTCTTCAGATTTGGGAAATTTTCTGATATTATTTCATTGAATAGGTTGTTCATTTCTTTGGCTTGTTTCTCTAGGCCTTCCTCAATCCCAATAATTCTTAAATTTGGCCTTTTCATGATATCCCATAGTTCTTGTAGATTCTGTTCATGATTTCTTACCATCTTCTCTGTTTGTTCAACTTTGCTTTCAAGGTTAAATATTTTGTCTTCAATGTCTGAGGTTCTGTTCCAGGTGTTCTATCCTATTGGATATGCTTTCTATGGAGTTCTTAATTTGGTTTATTGTTTCCTTCATGTCAAGGATTTCTGTTTGGTTTTTTCTCAATATCTCTAACTCTTTATTGAAATGATCTTTTGCTTCCTGTATTTGCTCTTTTAACTATCGATTGGTGCGATCAATCAATACTTGCATTTGCTCTTTCATCTCATCATTCAGTGTGTGCATTTGCTCTTTCATCTCATCGTTTGCTTCTCTGATCATTTTAATTATGTACATTCTGAACTCCTTTTCTGTCATTTCTTCTGCCATGCTGTCACTGGGTTTTATTGATGTAACATCTAGATTTGTTTGCAGCATTTTCTTTCCTTGTTTTCTCATATTGTTCAGGTATCAGAGGACCGCTGAGATATTGCAGATTTCCTCTATTGACTTACAATGTCCCTGAAGATTTCTATATATATCCACCCTTAGCCTTCAGTAGGCTGAAGTCTTGGAGGAAGTTGATAATGCGGTGCTCCACAAGGAAGCTGCCTCTCTAGGAGTGGTGGCCTTCAGGTGGGGTATATTCCCTGCTAGTGGGCAGAGGTGCCTCCACTTGTTGATCAATGGTGATCCAGAGGGGACCTAGGCTGTGGGCTGAGGCAAGGTCTGTTTGGGCCTGAGTCTCTGGTTTTACTGTCCTTGTGGTGAAACCTCACCCAGCAGGGAAGACTCACCCAGTGGGGAGGTCTCGCTGGTCAGTTCCCTCCTAGAGGTTCCCCTCAATTTACAGCTACCGCCTGGGCTGGGCTGCCTTCCTCTGCAAAGTTCCCAGGGGCCCGGCCCTACCTCCTGGGCCTGGGAGCCTCACCCTTTGCAGATGACTCTCCTTAGGCTGCCCTTCCTCAGAGAATCTGCCCGCAGGCATGGAACCTTCGCTCTGCCCTAAGCCTGTCTCTGTGCGGCTCTTCCACCAAGAAGCCTCCTAGATCCTGGGACCCTGCTCTGCACCTAATTGCCTGGCTATGCGGCCCCTCCTCTGAGCAGCCACCTGGGGCCCTGTACAATCACTCTGAATCCCAGAGACCCGCCACACGCCTCTTCCTCCAGACAGCCTCCCAGTATTCCGGTGCGGTCACTAGGAGTCCAAGAAACTCACTACGTGCCTCCACCTCCACCAACCACCCGTAGCCCTGGGCAATCAATCACTCCGAGTCGAAGTGACCCTCCCCATTCCTCCTCCTTCTCCAGATAACTCCCCGGGTGTTCAGGAGCGGTCGCTCTGAGTGGCTCTGAGTCCACATGACCCGCAGCACGGGTCCTCTGGGCAACCGCCTGGAGCTCTGGTGTGGCCACTCAAGACCAAGCGACCCACCACGCTTCTCCTCCAGGCAGCCCCCCTTTGTTCAGGAGCTGTCACTTTAAGTCCAAACAACTCACCACTCGCCTTCTCCTCTGAGCAGCCGCCTGGAGCGCTAATGCAGTCACTGCGAGTCCAAACGACCCGCCGCGCTCCTCCTCCTCCTCCTCCTCCTCCTCCTACTCCTCCGGGCAGGCCCCAGGGTTCAGAAGTGGTCTGAGTCCAAACAGCTCGCCAAGCAGCCCCTCCTCTGGCAACCGCCTGTAGCTCTGGTGTAGTCACCCCGAATCCAAGCGGCCACGCTCCTCTTCCTCCTCCTTGTCCTCAGGGCAGGCCCCGGTATTCAGAAGCGTCGTTCTGAGTCCAAACACCTCGCCGCGCAGCTTCTCCTCTGGCAACCGCCTGCAGCTCTGGTGCAGTCACTCCAAATCCAAGTGGCCACGCTCCTCCTCCTCCTCCTCAGGGCAGGCCCTGGTGTTCTGAGTCCACACAGCTCTCCTCGCCACTCTTCCCCTGGGCAGCCGCCGGAGCCCCAATGGTTGCTCCGAGTCCCAGCGCTGTGCCGAGCGGCCTCCTTTACGATGCTCCCAGCTGTCCAAGTTCACTGCACCAGCGGGGGGAGGGGCATCTCGCCGGCAGTTCTACTTCACAAAGTTTCCTGCGTTCCGGGACCACCGTCCCATCCGGGATGCCTCCCCAAGGGGTGAGAGTCACCTGGCTGCTTTGAGTTGGTCCCAAGTGTCTCAATATCTCCTCTTTTGAATCCTGAGTCCTGGAGCAACATGAAATGCAGCCACCCTCTAGGCCGCCATCTTGAAACCCCCCGGTTTTTATGATCTTTATTTTTATTTTATTTTTTATTGTTGCATTATAATTATACATAACAGTGGGATTTATTATGTCATTTTGAGCATGCACATATGAAAATTTGCTCAATCTCCTTCCCCAGTACATTCTCTTTCTCTCCCCAAATATCCACTTATTCTACTAATCCCCTTCTATTATTATTATTGAAATTAGTACTTTATCATTTTATATATATATATATATATATATATATATATATATATATATGAACAGGATTCATTGTGGCATATTTTTACCCCAAAATTGCTCAATTTGGTCACTTTTGTTCCTCAGTACTTCCCCATTCCCTCCTCTCCTCCCTTCTGCTTGATCCTCTTCCTCTATACTGTTGGTCTATCTTTTATTTTCATGTGATCCTCTTTTTTTCATTCCTTTATCTCTTTTTCAACTTCCACTTTTGAAAGAAAACATTTAACTGTTGACTTTCTGAGTCTGGTTTATTTCACTTTTCATAATGTTCTCTAGTTTCATTAGTTTATGAGCAAATGATGTAATTTCATTCTTTTTTATGGCTGAGTGAAACTCCATCATGTATATATACCATATTTTACTTACCCATTCATGTGTTGATGGACACCTAGGTTGAATCCATGACTTGGCTCTTGTTAATTGTGCTCCTATAAATATTGCAATGCATGTAGGACTATAATATGCTGATTTAAGTTCCTTGGATAAATACCATATATTATTTATTGAGTCAATATGTTCGATTTGCCTCTTCTATTCTATTGGTTCATGATATTCCTTTCTTATTCTTTTTTCCTTTGACCCTCTTTCTTTGGGACAATTGTTGAATCCTTCTTGGGAAGCTTAGGTCAATGGAATAAATGGAGCACACAGGGAAAGCACTTACAGTCTGCTAATGATTAGATTACAAACTCCACAATATTGTAGGCAGAGCTGAAATGTTGGAGTAGAGTTTGTGTCCTGGCTCTGCTGATCAATAAATGGGTATACCACTGAAAGAAAGAAAGAAAGAAAGAAAGAAAGAAAGAAAGAAAGAAAGAAAGAAAGAAAGAAAGACAAGCAATAAGGTTTTAAAATGTACATTGTAAAAGTGAAATAGTTATATATGTTATATATATGTATATATATACATATATATATATATACACACACACACACACTCAGTGCTTAGTTTCAAGTTCCTATGTTTGCTATTTATTTTCTATGAAAAGGTATATTCTCCTGTTATATTTGTTTCTAGACATAAATTTCTGTCTCTCATGTGCAAACTTGTATTCAAGAAAGGAAATTATTCCAGTGACTTTGAGAACATAGTTATTTTCAAAAGAATCCTAAATCACAAATATTTTATCCTGAATGGTTTTGCCCATGAGTGTTTTGGAGTGCATATTGTACAAATGCTTGGTTATCTATAAATGACTTAGAGAGGAAAAAGCAGTGGGTCTGTCTTGTTGTGTATTGAGGGACAAAATAAACCAGCTTAATTTCAAGCCCCAAAGGGTTTCATAGTGATGTTCTACAGTCTTTCACCTTGCATGCTGCCTACTCAAGTTCATCGATGCATCCAGGAAGTGCATGTTATCACTTAATTTTGCTACAGCTTAGAAACAGTGTTGACCTGCTTACTTTTCAATACCAAGATAAAATGTCATGTGTTGTCTGACAAACAATATATGTCAGAGACATGGATGTTTTTCTCACTGAATTTCAGTTTTTCCTACTTATAGTCTCAAGTTTCTGGAAATCAATCTTTTAATAAAGAGGGAAGTGTCTATTGTTGATTTTTATAGACTGAAATGTCAGAACTAAAGTTACCCAGAAAGAAAATAAAATCAGAAAAAAAAGAAAAACAGCTCCCCTGAGAAATAGAAAAAACATACTAGATTTTTACAGTAGCCTTTATGTCATGTAATAAGTATAGAAATGCACGTCCCAAGCATTTCTGCTTTAAAATTCTGTCTCACTTCACCTTGCCCTACCATGCCCTGCCCACTATAAGTCAGTACGTCAATCATATGTCTGTTGCTATGATTTAAAATTGCAAACTAACATCATGAGATCTGAAATTATTATCAGAGGGGGAAGTGGATCAAAATGACCTTACTTAGGTACAAACTAAAAAATGGTACTAACATATAAACAATAATTGTTGATATCACCGTTAACATGGTACATTGTTTAGGAAAAAAGGAATCAAAAAGGATAAATTTTTCATTATATAATAATTGTCATTTAGTCATTTTGTATTGCCAAACATGTCATGCTAAGTAACTGTTGATGGGTACAGAGGTGAGGCGTTCCCATAGGAGAAGCATTTTCTACATAACATGGAGTCTCAGAACCAAATGGAGTCTGTTTAGTCATTGCCCATATAGCCTAGCCTATAACATTACCATGGAACCAAATCTGTCAGTTCATCACATTCCACACTGGTTCTATGTACATAAGCAGATCATTGGTTCATTAGTGTAGAGTTAATTATAGTGAGTATGTAACACCATTAGTTTCACAGGTTGGATACTATCTCTAACATATTTAAACAGTTTATCATGCGTTGCCTAATTAAAAGTCCCAACATAATATGAATGGGATGTGCTGCTATCACGGTTATTAAAGTAGTTAACCAGGGGGACCAAGAGAACAGATTTTGGTACCAATTTCCCTTAGGATTTTGACTTTCCTCCCTCTCCTTGAGCCTTTTTCTAATCAAAGGTAAACTATCACAAATGACACCTGAGTGCTTAGCATAGAAACAATAGGTCTCCCCTAAGGCCATACATAATCCTCCTTATTTTAAAACCAGCAAATCTATCCCTCTTCTGTTTTGTAAAACTACGTCAGCGAGTGAATCAAGAGAATTTTTTAAGTGACTTACAGTGTTTTTTAATTTACTTTAAGTTCAGATCTATTTGTGGACTTAAGGTTTTGAACTTTTTGTCTCCTGTAATGAGTGCAGTGGTCCCACAACAGTGGAGCCAGCTATACCTAATCCCACTAAGAGTGGAACTAAGACAGGGGTCACTCATTTAGATCAATGTATTTGCCCCAGATAATCCCATTCCCCCTCCCCATCATAATAGTACACCTGAGGAATCATGTGAACAGTAGCATAGAATTCATCCCATTTGGTAAGCTTGAAAAGTTGAAGGGCCAGGCATGAGTTACTCCTGATGTACAAACAAACCATGTTCCTTTGGGGGCTACAAGGTGGTTGTCATGTAGGCCTGAGGAAGTGCCAAGAACCACAGCAGAGGTATAAGAATCCTTGATTTATTTTCTAAATTAGGTAAGGTGTTGTAGTGATCATGCATATACATTAATTTGATTGATGAAATGTGTTGTTTTAGTAGCTAAGGTCTTATAATTTTGTCTAAGCAAGAGAAAAAAAAACACGATTAACATTTTTCAGTCTTATGTTTATAGGGTGGTTGGGGTCTTTGAGGGCTGTCCATTTTTCTGTTGTCTTGACTTAGATGTGATGAATCCATGTTGCAAGTAAGTTCTCCTCCATTTTAGCTGTGCTTTTTTCTGGAACCATTGGGTGTCCATGTAGTCTCCTGACTGGAACAGGTGTTGGAAATCAGTGATCACTTGGGGCTGGTTCTCTCATAAGTTGAACCTGTTGGAGAGACTTAACAGATTGGAACAGGGGCAAGTTATTGGTAAGGATGGAGGAAGGTTTCTGGAAACATTAACATTTTAATCTCTCAGAGGTTGATTGCTTCCAACTTTCTGGACCCAAACTGACCTTTGTTTTTGTGATTTAACCCAATTACCTATCTATATTGACTGTCATTAATTTTTTTTATTACCCTTCTAATTTTAGGAACTTCTTACTAGTGTAAGAAAAACAGGCAATGACAACTCAGCTTTGAGCTGAGAGGGGGTGATGTGGGGTGGGGCAAGCAATTTGGAGTCCCTTTTTAGAATTTGGGTCTATCTAAGGGTAAAAGTCTGGTTCTATGAAAGAAACAACAACAACAAAGAACATGAGTACAAAATAAATAGCATCTGGAACATGCAATGAATATCATGAAGATGATAGAAATCAATAATCTTTTAACAGGAGGTGGAAGAGTTGAAACATTGTCCTCATTACAAGGCCTAACAAACCCTAACAAGGTTGAAGAGGATAGGATATTTATTTGTAAAATTCTAACATTTCTGGAGTTTTCAGGAATGTCAACATAATATTTAGTTAAGTTACTTAATGTCATCTGATTTTTGTAAAATATCCTTTTATTGGTATAGCCTGTGTTTAGTAGTAATCTCTATGTTTTGTTTACTTAGGGCTAGAGAATCATACTAGCAAAAATTGATTAAGCCTACCTGTTTATTAAGTTAGGAAGGTCTGTAGGCCTTAAACTGACTATAAACTTTTAACTCTGCAGTTTCTCTTGATAGTTATCAGGCATTTTTGTTTAAGAATCTTTTTTGCCATCTCTAGTTTTACTTATTTGGGGGGCTAACACAAGTATACATCTCAAGTTACATTAAAATAGCTATTGTTTTGTTTTTAAAATGTCCAGGAATGACTGTTTTGTTTTTAACCATTTTGCTAGGTGTTCACGATCAAACTGGTCAAATTCACATGTTCCTGTCTGTTGTTAAGAGTCAGCTGAGTTCCCACAAGGGTCACTCATGGGGAACTTGAGAGCAACTTCTTAGCTCCTTTAGTGCCATCTGCTAGGTAGTGTCTCCTTGATGACATGGCTTCACTTGAAAGCATTAGGGGTGTCTCCCTTTACAAATGACCCTCCTCTGCAGCAAGTAGGTGCACCGATTGGTTTTTTATCCTCTCATCAATTTCCCTGATCAGAAGGTCATGTGGCCCAGAGTTCTAAAGCTCCTTAGAGAAATTCTCCTGTTCCCTGGATTCAGGCTGACTCTGAGGGCAAGAGGCAAATATTGGTTTTCTTGGCCTCTTTATTTTAATCTCAATCTTTAAATTTTGACCTCAAATATCCATCAAGCCAGTCTCTCCAGTCATACAGTAAGAGTACTGCACTTTAACCTTAATGTCTATGACTTTACAGTCATTTACCTGCTTCTATTTCATTGGGGTTTATATTATCTGTCCTATAGGTAATGGCTTATTATCTAAAATTAATTTCAGGTTGTTTGTTCTTGAAGTTGTACCTCTGCAAAACATTAATCAGGCAACAGTTACAGAGTTTACAAAATGAAACAGTTACAGAGAAAAATACAAAATGAAATTAACAGCAGTAAAATCATATTTAGTTGTGTAATAGCTATGTTAGATTTTGGCTGAACTATACATAATATCCACTGTTTGCAATCACAGTAATTTTACAACCAAAAACCAGTCTTTTGAATATAACTTTAAATGAGCTGAAGTCTGGCTTATTTTGGAGTTACTCTAACATATAGTAAGGTAGGAGGCAGAGCCTTATCTCAGGTAAGGTGGGGCTCTTCATAAATCTTAGCTAAAGTGATATAGTTCTGAAGATGATCTTTGTCTATTTTTTAAATATCATTTTACAAAATTTACATATATTTTCACCTAAGTCTATATGAATGTTAGTTAACACAATATGATACTACATCTAAAACATAAATCAAAGAAAGCTGAGAGAACTTTTAACTTTCCTTTTGTGTAGTAAAGTAGCAAAATGTTTTTATGTTTCACAGCATAAACCTTTAAATAAATCAGTCTCTCATTAATTTTAGAAATATATTTACACTTTATCCCAGTGTAGAAGATAACATAAGGTTCAGGTCCAGTTACAGAACATTAAATGATATACATAAATCCCCAATAAAATTTGCTATCCTTATAAGTTTAAAATTACCATTACAATTTTAGGTCAGAGAACCCCAGCTTGATAAAATGTTCTTTTAAATCTTTTTATTTTAATGACCTGTATACCTGGAAGATATGAACAAATTTAATATATAAAGAAGAGTAATAGAATCTTAATTATATTAATGTTTTTATTTTAACCAAGTTTAGCTTTTAAAGAAAATTTAGACTTTGTAATGTAGTACAATATTTTAAAATAACAGTTGCTGTTTAACCAGATGTTGGGAGAAACCCTAGTTCTTGCCTGGCAGCAGTGAACATCTTAAGTGTGTAAGGAAAACCTTCGCACATACAGGCCTGATAGGAAAACCTGCAGGAAGGAGCGTTCTGCTTCGGCTATCTAGGAAAGGACACAACTTCCCCAAATTGACATCAGTGTTACCAAGGGAACCAAAGGGCAGGGTTTGAGAGACCTAAGAAAAGGATGTCAATTCAGCTAGGACAAAGGTGTAATTGTGGCAAATGATGATTGGTCAAGAGAACTATAAAAGTCTAGTGTGCTTCCACAATAAACAAGTTTGAAGGCTGCTCACCACATGCCTGCTTCCACCCAACTGCCAGAGTCTGAGTCTTGACTCTGTGCCACTTACCCCACATCCGAGCTAGCCCAGCACAAGAAAAGCAACAACCAGAGTTGTACAAACCCCAAATTGTTAAGACTAGTTGTTCTACAGAATAAAGCTTAACAGACATAATGTTAAGAGTAAATTAATATTTTAAGAGTTATTTGTCATTTTACCATATAGACTGAACTTTAATTTGTATCAGTACATTGATATTTGACCTTAGGGAAAAACCTTGAATAGTTTAAATGTTGTTTACTCATACATACACATAAGTCTTTTAAAATTTACCCTTAACTTACACTTTTTTAATCACTTAATTAGACACTCTTGTTGTTTACTTAGATGTATTACAGTTTTATTTTATCACATAAAGACTTTTTTATCTAGAAACTTTTTTGCTAAATACATTTTTATATCTACAACTTTTTAATTTTTTAATCTGTTAATCCCCTTTAAAAAAATCTATATTCTGAAACAACACGTAAATTTCTGAATTTAGATAAATTACTCCATTTTAATAAGATGAAATACTTTGTTATTTATAGAACTCCATTTAAAATGTGGTTGAAACTTTTGGATCCTTTACATAGAATTATATTTGTTGAGACTTTTAGTAACCTTGTTTTTAGTAATGACACAAAGGAATTTTAAACCATTTTTTATTGATTAATTTATGAAAACACCAATAATGTTTTAATTATGTTACTGTTTGGAATTTAAGGAGTTAAGAATACTTAATGTTACATTTTACAGTTAGCATTGAAACTCTCTAAACCAATTATATTATTTAACAAACACATCCATGACCAATTCCATATATGTCAAATCTAATTTAGTTATTTTTTTTAAAAAAAGATATCAGACAACTGTATTGGATTACATCAGTCATTTCTTCCCTGTTGAAGAAGAATCTAGAGCGGTTTCAAGATGGCACACTAGAGGGTGACTGCATCTCCTGGCACTCCAGAGCACAGGATTTCAAGAAGGGGAGATATCAAGAGATGCAGACAAACTCAGAGACACTGGATGAGTCAGACCACCGGGTGAAGCTAGGCCCGGGCAGCAGGCCAGGAAAGTGGACAGTTTCTTGGAGCAGGGAAGGGTGGTGAGAGGTTTTCCCCAGCAGTCCGGTTCCATCTGGAGGCAGGCCCATTCCACGGCCAGGCCAGCTTCTCAGAGCAGACCCACCCAGTGAGAGACTTTCCACATACACCCAGCCCCAAGCAGCAGGCCCCAGTCTGGTCCACAGGCAGCTTCTCGGACCAGGGCAGGAGGGCAGAAGGATTTCTCAGGCAGCCCGGCTCCATCCAGCAGCAGGCCCCTTCCACAGCAGGCTTCTCAGAGTAGGCCCACCTAGTGAGAGGCTTTCGGAGTACACCAAATCCCAATCCCACACCCAGCAGGGGGCCAGGAGCATCTTTCTTCTGAAGCACTGCATTATCAAGTTCCTCCAAGACTTCAGCCTACTGTAGGTTAAGAGGTGATATGCTGGAAAGCTACAGGGACACTACATGCCAATAGAGGAAATCTGCAATATCTCAGAGTCCCACTGATATCTGACCAATATGAAAAACAGGGAAGAAAATGTCCCGACAAACCTAGATGCTTTATCAATAAAACCCAATGACAGCATGGCAGAAGAAATGTCAGAAAGAGAGTTGAGAACGGACATGATTAAAACAATCAGAGAAGCAAACGAGAAGATGAAAGAGCAAATGCAGGCTTTGAAGGATGAGATGAAAGAGCAAATGCAGGCATTAAATGATCACACCAATCAACAGTTAAAAGAGCAAATATGGGAAGCAAAAGATCATTTCAATAAAGAGTTAGATATATGGAAAATAAAAACCAAACAGAAATCCTTGAAATGAAGGAAACAATAAACAAAATTAAAAACTCCATAGAAATCATAACCAATAGGATAGAACATCTGGAAGACAGAACCTCAGACATTGAAGACAAAATATTTAATCTTGAAAACAAAGTTGACCAAACAGAGAAGATTGTAAGAAATCATGAACAGAATCTACAAAAATTATGGAATATCATGGAAAGGTCAAATTTGAGAATTATTGGGATAGAGGAGGCACAGAGAAATAAACCAAAGGAATGAACAATCTATTCAATGAAATAATACCAGAAAATTTACCAAATTTGAAGAATGAAATGGAAAATCAAGTACAAGAGGCTTGTAGAACAACAAATACACAAAATTACAACAGACCCACACCAAGGAACATTATTATGAAAATAGCTAACATACAAAAAAAAGACAGAATTTTAAAAGTTGCGAGAGAAAAGAATCAAATTACATTAAGGGGGAAACCAATAAGGATATCAGCAGATTTTTCAATCCAGACTCTAAAAGCTAGAAGGGCTTAGAACAAAATTTCTCAAGCCCTGAAAGAAAATGGATGCCAACCAAGAATCTTATACCCAGCAAAACTTACCTTCAGATTTGATGACAAAATAAAATCCTCCCATGATAAACAAAAGCTAAAAGAATTTACAAAAAGAAAGCCGGTATTAGAGAACATTCTCAACAAAATATTCCATGAGGAAGAGATGATGCAAATCAGCAAAGGGAGGAACTACCCTAAAGGAATAGCCAAATAAAGAAGAAACAAAGTCATGTCAAAAAACAAAAATGAGCCAAATGACTGGAAATACAAATCATATCTCAATAATAACCCTGAATGTTAATGGCCGGAACTCATCAATCAACAGACATAGACTGGCAGATTGGATTAAAAAGAAAGTTCCAACAATATGCAGCCTGCAAGAGACCCATGTCATAGAAAGAGATACCCACAGACTAAAGGTGAAAGGATGGGAAAAAACAAACCATGCACATGGACACAGTGAAAAACCTGAAGTATCCATCCTCATTTCAGATAATGTGGAATTCAAGCCAAAACTAGTCAGAAGGGATAAAGAAGGACATTTCATACTGCTTAAGGGAAGCATAAATCAACAAGACATAACAATCATAAATATCTATGCCCCAAACATTGGCTCACCCATGTACGTCAAAAAAATCCTTCTCAATTCCAGAAATCAAATAGACCACAACACAATAATACTAGGCTATTTTAACACACCTCTCTCACCACTGGACAGATCTTCCAAATAAAAATTGAATAAAGAAGCCATAGATCTCCATAACGCAATCAATAATTTAGACTTAATGGACATAAATAGAATATACCATTCAACAAAGAGCAAATATACCTTCTTCCCAGCAGCACATGGATCCTTCTCTAAATTAGACCGTATTTTCTGCCATAAAGGTAATGTTAGCAAATACAAGAAGATAGAGATACTACTTCTATTCTATCAGATCATAGTGGATTGAAATTAGAAATAAATGATAGAATAAAAAACAGAAACTACTCCAACACCTGGATATTAAATAATACACTATTATATGATGAGTGGACAACAGAAGACATCAAGAGGGAAATAAAAAAACTCTTGGAAGTAAACGAGAACAAAGACACGTCATATCAAAATCTCTGGGACACTATGAAAGCAGTTCCTACAGGAAGATTTATCTCATGGAGCGTATTCAATAAAAGAAGTAAAAATCTACAAATAAACGTCTTAACACAACAACTCAAAGCCCTAGAAACAGAAGAACAGAACAACACCAAAATTAGTAGAGGAGAGGAAATAGTTAAAATCAGAGCTGAAATCAATGATATTGAAACAAAAGAAACAATAGAAAAAATTGACAAAATAAAGAGCTGTTTCTGTGAAAAAATACACAAAATTGATAAACCCTTAGCCGCACTAACAAAGAGAAAGAGAGAGAAAACCCAAATTTCTAAAATTCGGACTGAACAAGGAAATATCATGACAGACAAGAGTGAAATACAAAACATAATTAGAAGCTATTTTGAAAATTTATACTCCAACAAATCAGAAAATCTTGAAGACTTCTACAGTCTTCTAGAGACGTATGAATTACCTAAACTGAACCAGGAGGACATACACAACTTAAATACATCAATTTCAAGTAATGAAATAGAAGAAGTCATCAAAAGCCTACCAACAAAGAAAAGTCCAGGACCAGATGGGTTCTCAGTCGAGTTCTACAAAACCTTTCAAGAAGAGCTCATTCCAATACTCCTCAATGTATTCCATGAAATAGAAGAGGAGGGAACCCTCCCAAACTCATTCTATAAAGCCAATATCATCCTGATACATAGACCAGACAGAGACACATCGAGGAAAGAAAATTTCAGACCGATATCCTTAATGAACATCGATGCAACAATTCTCAGCAAAATGTTAGCAAATCGCATACAAAAACATATTTAAAAAATAATGCACCACGATCAAGTGAGTTTTATCCCAGGGATGCAAGGTTGGTTCAACATCCAGAAATCAATAAACATAATTCATCATATCAACAGACTTAAAGTCAAGAATCACATGATTATTTCAATAGATGCAGAAAAAGCATTTGATAAAATACAGCATCCTTCATGCTCAAAACACTAGAGAAAATTGGGGTAGTGGGAACATTCCTTATCATTGTAAAGGCCGTCTATGCTAAGCCCATGGCCAATATCATTCTGAATGGTGAAAAACTGAAAGCATTCCCCCTAAAAACTGGAACAAGGCAGGGATGCTCTCTTTCACCACTTCTATTCAACATTGTCCTTGAAATGCTAACCAGAGCAATTAGACAGACCAAAGAAATTAAAGGGATACGAATAGGAAAAGAGGAACTCAAACTATCACTGTTTGCTGATGACATGATTATATATTTAGAGGGACCAGGAAATTCCACCAGAAAACTCTTAGAACTCATAAGTGAATTCAGTAAAGTAGCGGGATATAAGATCAATGCTCATAGATCCAATGCTTTTTAAGCATAAGTGATGAATCTTCAGAAAGAGAAGTTAGGAAAACTACCCCATTCACAATAGCCTCAAAAAAAATAAAATACTTGGGAATCAACTTCACAAAAGAGGTGAAAGACTCTACAATGAGGAGTACAGAACACTAAAGAAAGAAATTAAAGAAAACCTTAGAAGATGGAACGCTCTCCCATGTTCTTGGATAGGAAGAATTAATATTGTCAAAATGGCCATACTACCAAAAGTGCTATACAGATTCAATGCAATTCCAATTAAAATTCCAATGACGTACATTACAGAAATAGAGCAAGCAATCATGAAATTCATCTGGAAGAATAAGAAACTCAGAATAGCTAAAGCAATCCTTAGCAGGAAGAGTGAAACAGTGGGTATCACAATACCAGAACTTCAACTATACTGCAAAGCAACAGTAACAAAAACAGCATGTTATTGGTACCAAAATAGACAGGTAGATCAATGGTACAGAATAGAGGGCACAGACACAAACCCAAATAAATACAATTTTCTCATACTAAACAAAGGGGCCAAAAACACGCAATGGAGAAAAGATCCCTCTTCAACAAATGTTTCTGGGAAAACTTGAAATCCATATGCAGCAGAATGAAACTAAACCCCTATCTCTCACCCTGCACAAAACTCAACTCAAAATGGATCAAGGACCTCGGAATCAAACCAGAGACCCTTCATCTTATAGAAGAAAAAGTAGGTTCAAATATTCACCTTGTCAGCCCAGGATCAAACTTCCTTAACAGGACTCCCATAGCACAAGAAATAAAAGCAAGCATCAATAACTGGGATAGATTCAAACTACAAACCTTTCTGTCAGCAAAGGAAAGTATCGGCAATGTGAAGAGAGAGCCTACAGAGTGGGACAAAATCTTTGCCACCCATACTTCAGATAGAGCACTAATCTCCAGAATCTATAAAGAACTCAAAAAACTCTACACCAAGAATGCAAATAATCTAATCAACAAATGGGATGGTAATTATCAAGAGTACAAGCAACAATAGGTGTTGGTGAGGATGTGGGAAAAAGGGTACACTTATACATTGCTGGTGGCATTTCAAATTAGTGCAGCCAATCTGGAAAGCATTGTGAAGATTCTTCAGAAAGCTTGGAATGGAACCACCATTTGACCCAGCTATCCTGCTCTTCAGCCTACACCCAACGGACTTAAAAGCAGAATACTACAAAGATGCAGCCACATCAATGTTCATAGCTGATCAATTCACAATAGCCAGATTGTGGAACCAACCTAGATGTCCTTCAATTGATGAATGGATAAAGAAAGTGTGGTATATTTATACAATGGAATAATACTCAGCCATAAAGAATAATCAAATTATGGCATTTGCAGGCAAATGGATGAAATTGTAGAATATCATGCTAAGTGAGATAAGCCAATCTCAAAAAAACAAAGGAAGAATGATCTTGCTGATAAGCAGATGAGGTCATATAATGGGGTTGGGAGGTGAGAAGAATGGAGAAAGGAGGGACTGTATAGAGGGAAAAGAGGGATGGAAGATGTGGGAGGGTAGGAAAAAAATAACAGAATGAATCAAACAACATTACCCTAGGTAAATGTATGATTATATAAATTGTATGCCTTTACTCCATGTACAGAGAATCAACATGTACCCCATTTGTTTACAATAAAAATAAATTTAAAAAAAGAAAAATCTAGAAATAATTGATATGAGATATTTTGTAGACATTAACATTTTATCATTTTTGACAATCTAGAAACAAAACTGTTACTAACTGAAAGCCATACTTTTGTTTATCCAATTTATAAACCTTTTAAATCATATAAATCAAAGGCATTTTGATCCATTTTTAAAATTTTAATTTATGAGCTCATATGTCAATTTTGGTACCAAACATATGTAGACATGATAATACACTGTTGTACGTACACAGAAAAAGACAGACAAAGGCCTTGTAACTTATTTTTAAAATCCATTAGATTGCGAGTTAATGCTTGCACATTGGCCTATCAATGAAACAGATCATTAGAATTGGATAGAATAGGTGTGATCAAAAAATTAACATAGGTGCACCATATCAAATTGATGAACTTAAAAAATAGATTTTAAGAGTCTTTTTGACCTCCATCCTGATATGGTCCCTCTCGTCAGAGCTGAAAAGAATTAAGAGAATATAGTCAAAGATTTTGCCCTATCCCTCCCTGAAGGAGTTTCCCAAAGAGAGAGCAAGGAAACCTGCTTCCATTGGTCTCTTTGGGAGAGCCCCCTCAGGTTGGGATTTTGTTCTAAACCAGTTTTACTGGTCTCTTGGATAGCAGTCATCAAAAGTTTAGTCTGGCATTTTGGTGGACCAACTCCAATAGTTGGAAGTTCCTGTTGGCAGCAGTTTGCATTTCAATGTAAGCTTTAGTGAACATGGTTAAAAACCTTTTTAACCATTATTTTTTCAACAATGAATGTAAGAAATTTGATCAGGATGTCCAGGCTACCCATAGACAATTTGGTGGTCCCTTGAGGGGGCCTTCTGACCTTGAAAGTTGGCCATTCTGTCTCAGAGAATTTAGAGAGAGAAAACACATCACAGCAGGTCCCGTAGTCAGCTGCCCTTCTCCGGAATTCCTGGAAATTGGCCAATATGTATTGAGGGGGGTACATGACAAACATGAGGGGAATTGACCCATGTCCACACTCAAGGGCAACACAAAATAGAAAAAGATGACCAAACGCAGAACAGGTAAGACACCAAAGACAATTGACAAGTGGCCATTCTTGATTTCTGACCTGAGAGCCTGGGCAACATCTTGCCACAGTCCCAGACTCAGGAAGTAATGTTGCATCCAGTCTTCCTCAGAATCCCCAGATATGGATCCACCAGAAACAGAGTTACCGGTCCCCCTGGGGATGCAGAAAGAGGTGACTCTTGGAGAATTTAGTTCAGTTCTGTGGCAGGGCTCCACAGACTGTGCAGCCTGGGGCTGAGAAACCTCTCTGAGAGGCTTTCCCCTGGGAGCAATGGCTTTTGTGGCTTCTCCACTCCACAGGAGTTTCCAGATCAGTGGTGAGTGGTGGTTATCCACCGGACAGCAAGGATCTCACTGGGGCCTCTAAGTATAATGGGGTGCAATTTAAGAACAGACCAACCACCACTGAGAAATCCAGTTGACTGTCTCACACAGTGCCCCTAAAATGGCTATTGGGAGGACAACCCCAACCATAGGGTTGTAGGAGTTTTTATATCATAAGTCAGTACATCAATCATAAGTGTCTGTTGCTATGATTTAAAATCACAAACACCATGAGACATGAAATCATTATCAGAGGGGGAAGTGGGTCAAAATGATCTTACTTAGGTACAAACTGAAGAATTGTTACAAATATCCAAACAATCACTGTTGTCATCACCGTTAACATGGTACATTGTTTAGGTAAAAGAGGAATCAAAAAGAGAACAATTTTTCAATATATAAGAATATATATTGTCATTTTGCCAATTTGTATTGCCAAGCATGTCATGCTAAGTAACTGATGATGGGTACAGAGGCGAGGTGTTCCCATGGGAGAAGCATTTTCCATATTATATGGAGTCTCACAGAAAAATGGAGTCTCTTTAGTCATTGCCCATATAGCCTGGCCTATAACATTTCCATGGAGTCAAATCTGTCAGCCTGTCACATTTCCCACTGTTTTTATGTACATAATCAAATCATTGATTCACTTCTACTCAGGAAAATTCATGTTACGATTTCATATTGTTAGGAGGACTTTTCTTATAATTAACTACATATATTCATGCCCAACGTGAGATTTGTTGATTATTATTAATAATAAGAAAAATTTTTTATTGCATATGCATGTTAAACAAGTTCCTTACACAACTATTTATTACTTCGTGACAAAAAAGGAACATCTAAAATGGACCTCAAGAGCTAATACAAAGCATGATAGCTGATGAAGATGAATTTCATCTGCTAAATCTCTTCAAGGATCAGATAAAAATAGCTTCTCTACTTTCCGGCTATTTTGTGAACCTTGTTTGTGCTGTTCCACCATATACTCTTGTTCAGATCTCTAAACTCACTTCAGTCAGGCCTTATATTGTTGTGCCCAGATCGCGAATCCCCAAAGACCACCAGGGAGCCGTCTCCCATGCAAAAGCAAAAGGGTCTTTATTGCAAGCTCGAGCTCAGACTCACAGCGTTCACTGACACAGCAGGTACTGGCTGAGAGTCCCGAGTCAATAGGTCCAGGACACCCTGGAGCAGGACATCATGCTGCCTGGGGTCAGGAGTGTCCTACATCTACCTGGCACCAAGTCCCAGAACAGAACCAGGTGACATGGGTCTGGAGTCCCTTCATCTCCCCAAATTCCAGGGCAGTTTGGCCCTGACCACGGGCACCCACGCCCTCCTCTCTGTCCAAATACCTGTTGGTGACCTACTCTGGAACCACGGCAAGTTGACTTCCTTTAGAATCTTGTCATAGTCACCACTATGACCTCAGGATCCTATGACAATCGTGATGTGCAGGTTGGTCCTCTGCACCAGCAATCTCTCTGGTCAGGCTTCCTCTTTGTCCCCTCGCCTTTCTTGGAAATCAAAACACCTTTACTCTTCAGTGCACCACTTCAGAATGTGTCCTAATTAGAGGAACTAGGCACAGACTCAGGAAATGGGGAAAACTCTACCCACTACTCAGATGAGTACAAACAACTGAAGGTGGGATGCTACTTTCCAGCCACAGCAAGTCAGTCTCATTTAGAATGTCCTCACAGTCCACACCATAACATCACGTTTCTATGGCAACTGGGATGCACAGGTGTTATTCCTACAGAATGTTTCTGTAGGACAGTTTCTTTATCCATTCATCTATTGAAGGGCACCTAGGTTGGTTCCACAATCTAGCTATTGTGAATTGAGCTGCTATAAACATTGATGTGGCTGAGTAACTGTAGTACGCTGATTTTAAGTCCTTTGGGTATAGGACAAGAGTGAGCTAGCTAGGTCAAATGGTGGTTCCATTTAAAGTTTCCTAAGGAATCTATACTGTTGTCCACAGTGGCTGCACCAATTTGCAATCCCACCAGCAGTGAATGAGAGTAACTTTCCCCCACATCCTTGCCAACACCTATTGTTGCTTGTATTCTTAAAAATTGTCATTATAATTGCAGTGAGATGAAATCTTAGGGTTTGGATTTGTATTTCTCTAATTACTAGAGATGTTAAACATTTTTTTCATATATGTGTTGATCAACTGTATATCTTCTTGTGTGAAGTGTCTTCTCAGTTCCTTAGCCAATTTATTGATTAGGTTATTTGCATTTTTGGTATTAAGGTTTTATTTAGTTCTTTATAAGATACTCTGCTAAAGAAGATATACGAATGTCAATTATGCAGAAAGCTGCTATACATCATTAATAATTAGGAAAAGGGAAGAGAAAACTAAAATGAGATACTAGTACATTCCCATGAGAATGGCAAAATTAAAAAGACTAACCATACCAAGTACTGACAGGATTGTGGAGGATGGAACTCTCAAATACTGCTGATGGCAAAGGAAAAGGGAAAAACTGTAGGAGAGAGTTTGGCAGTTTCTTGTCATGCTAATCTTATATTTAAAATATTATCCAGTTATGTACTCCTAAATATTTATCATAGGGGAGAAAAGCATATTTCCATGAAAAGACTTATTAAGAAATGTCATGGTATCTTTATTGACAAGAGCCCTATTTGAGACCAGCATAGTGGCACATTCCTGTAATCACAGCAGTAGCTCAGGAGGTTAAGGCAAAAGGATCACAAGTTCAAGGTCAGCCTCAGCAATTTAGGGAGACCCTAAATGACTTAGTTAGACCTTGTTTCAAAATACAAAATAAAAAGGGCTAGGGGTCATGCAACCCTGGGTTAAATCCTCAGTACAATAAAAAAGCCCCAAATTGGAAACATCCCAAATATCTATTGATATTTGAAAGTATAAAATACATTGTGTATAGATATACATTGGAATTTTATTGGCAATAAAAAAGAATGAACTAGGACGAGGGTATAGCTCATGGGTGGAGCACGTGCCTAAAAAGCACAAAGATCTGAGTTCAAACCCCAAAACTGCAAAGGCAAAAATAACAAGAATAAATAATAGATGAACCACTGAAAAATACAATAAAATGGATAAATCTAAAAATGAACAGGATGAATGAAAGAACTCAAATAAACAAAAAGAACAAAACACCTTCATGACACCATTTAATAAATTTTTTAGACGTGAAGTATAATCTATAGAAACAGAAGTACTGTGCTTGCCTGGGGACAGGGAATTAGGTGTAGTATGAAAATGAGGCAATACAGAACTAAAAATGTTATAGTCTGGAAAATAATGAGAATAATATTTAGGTCTACCAGGTATAGCTGTGTATTATTATAGTATAGAAAACACGTGGTTTTTTTCTGAAAATACTGAATTATGGCACTTGATATTTTAACTTATACTTGATAACTTCCTGGCTTCTTTATTTTTTAAATTCTTTTTAGATATACATGATAATAGAATCTATTTTGACATACTATACATACATGGAGTATATGGTATTATAATTGGGATCCCATTCTTGTGGTTGTACATGATGGGAAGTTTCACTGTGGTGTATTCATATATAAATATACAAAAGTTATGTCTGATTCACTCTCCTCTTTCTTATCCCCATCCCTTCTCCCTTCCCTTCATTGACCTTTTTCTAATCCACTAAACTTCTATTCTTCCCCTCCTCCCCCCTTGTTGTGTGTTAGCATTCACATATCAGAGAGAACATTTGACTTTTGTTTTGGGGGGATTGGTTATGTCATTTAGCATGATAGTCTCCAGGTTCATCTATTTACCAGCAAAAGTCAGTCATTCTTTTTATGGCTGAGTAATATTCCATTGTGTATATATTTTCTTTATCCACTATCTGTTGAAGGGCACATTGGTTCCATAGCTTAGTTATTGGGAATTGAACTGCTATTAACATTGATGTGACTCTGTCACTGTAGTATGCTGATTTTAACTCCTTTGGATATGTACCAAACAGTGGTATAACTGGGTCAAATGGTGGTTCAATTCCAAGTTTTCTGAGGAATCTCCACACTGCTTTCCAGAGTGGTTGCACCAATTTGCAATCCCACCAACAATGTATGAGTGTACCTTTTCCCCCACATCTGCACCAAATACATCATTGCTTGTATTCTTGATTGTTGCCATTCTGACTAGAGTGAGATTAAATTTTAGTCTTGATTTGCATTTCTCTAATTGCAAGAGAAGTTGAACATTTTTTCATGGATTTTTTGACCAATCACATTTCTTCTTCTGTGAAATGCCTGTTCAGTTCCTTTGCCTATTTATTGATTAGGTTATTTGTTTTTCTGGTGTTAAGTTTCTTGAGTTCTTTATATATCCTGGAGATTAATGCTCTATCTGAGGTGCAGTCGGCTAAGATTTTCTAATCTGTATGCTCTCTCTTTATGTTCTTGATTGTATCCTTTGCTGAGAAGAAGCTTTTAGTTTGATACCATTCAATTCATTGATTCTTGATTTTACTTGTGCTTTAGGAGCATTGTTGAAGAATTTGGTTCCTAAACCAACATGCCATAGAGTGTTGGGCCTACTTTTTCTTCAAGTAGGTGCAATTTCTCTGGTCTAATTTCTAGATCCACTTTGAGTTGAAGTTTGTGCAGAGTGAGAGGTGGGTTAAATTTTGTTATGCTACATATGTATTTCCAGTTTTCCCACCACAATTTATTGAAGAGGGTATCTTTTCTCCAATGTGTGTGGTGTCCTTACGTCTTTAAAAATTTTTTCTAAAACGTCTGTTACTGAGGCACAGGCCTGTAATCCCAGGCACTTGGGAGGCTCATAATGGAGGATTGCAAGTTCAGGGTTGGTCTTCACAATTTAGTGAGGCCCTAAGCGACTTAGTGAGACTCTGTTAAAAAAAAAAATAACAACAGTTGGGTGCTATGGTTCACTCCTGTAATCCCAGTGCTTGGGAGGCTGAGACAGAAGGGTTGTGAGTTCAAAGCAAGTCTCAGCAACTTAGTGAGACCCTGTCTCTAAATAAAATATTAAAAATGGCTGGGGATGTGGTTAAGTGCCCCTGCTTAAATCACTGGTACCAAAGAAATAAAGGTAAATAAAAAGATCTGGGGATATGTGAGCATCTCACTCCCATTTTTTAGAGGGGGAAGCTTGACTTAGAAAGACTTTCCCTGTCTTATTCTTCCTGGTCTCACCTTTACATGGAAAGTAGGTCCAGGGTACCCTGGCGCAGGACATCACATTGTCTGGGGCCATGAGGGTCCTAAATTTCTCTACAGTGATCTAACAGATTACAGAGTTCTCAAAATAATAATAGCAACAGTGTATTTCATTATGTGTGTATATGTATGTATGATTATGTATGTTTATGTAAATGTAAAATGAATGATAGAGATGATACCTGTGATGTGAGAGAGGAATTAAGATTATTCTTTTAATATAAGGTTAATTTCACTACCTGTCATTCAGTATGGAATCATAAGAAAGTGCACTTGGAGTAGTTATAAAAATATACAGTAAACTATAGGGTAAACACTAAAAAATACAACAATAAGTATAATAGATAAAGTGAGAAAGAATAGAAAGGACAATCATATAAATAACTTAAACCCACAAAAGGTCCAAAAAGAGTGGGAAGGTGTGCCACCTTCAAGACCCTTGACACCCGCACTCCATGCACCCTGCGGCTCCCCATTTGTGAACATGTGTGGAAGCTGGTGCAGCCATCTCTGATTATCCTGGAAGCAGAAGCCATCATCTTTAGGTGGGGCAACTCCCATCCTGAGATGCCTGCTGGAGACTGGAAGCTCATTGTTAGGTACCTCTCATGCATCAGGCTACTGAAGACTGGGAGGTTTCAATAGTATATTAATGTTACAGTATAGAATTTTTTTTCTCCTTTTTAAATTTTAAGTTTTATTTCTTTATTTTTCTTGCTCTATTTTCCTTTGGTTTACCTGTTTCCTTGAAGTCTTTTTCTACATTTTCTCATGCTAACAACAAACTTCTTTTGATTCTGCTCTCATACTTCCTATGATCTAGTACCTCTATATCCAATTTTCTTATACCATTAACAGTTACTTCGTATACCCCTCCCCATCCTCTTTGTCTACCATTAGAAAATGTAGACCTCATTGCAAATCAATTGATTATATTGTAAATAATAATCAAACTCATCCTCCCTGTTAATTATAACAGTTAACAACTTCATAGGGGCTATTTGGTTTAGGGCTGCACATTGTCTTACCAGGTGCTACTATTATTAATCTCCCCCTTAAAGGAAAGGTACTGGAAGCCTGAAGGATCACTATAAGCCTATATTGGGAAACAATACCCCATATCTACACAAGTAGAGGTGAAGATACCTGAAAAAATGATAAAACAAGGGAAGGAAGTGTTCCTAACAAACCAAAATTCTGTATTAATAGAATCCAATGACAGCATGGTAGAAGAAACATCAGAAAAGGAGTTCAGAATGAACATAATTAAAATAATACAAGAAGCAAAAGATGAGATAAGAGAGCAAATGCAGGCAATGAATGATCACTCCAATAAAAAATTAAGACTAAACACAGGAAGCAAAAGATTATTTCAATAAAGAGATACAGATTATGAAAAAAAAAAAAACAGAAATCCTCAAAATGAAGGAAACAATAAGCCAAATAAAACCTCAATAGAAAACATCACCAGCAGAATAGATCACTTGGAAGACAGAACCTCAGACAATGAAGACAAAATATTTAAACAAATATTTTGAAATATATTGAAATATTTTCAAATATCTTGAAAACAAAGCTCAGCAAACTGAGAAGAGGGTAAGAAATCATGAATGGAAGTTCCAAGAACTATGAGATATCATTAAAAGACCAAATTTAAGAATTACTGGGATATAGGAAGTCACAGAGATTCAAACCAAAGGAATAAACAACCTATTCAATAAAATAATATCAGAAAATTTCCCAACCGTGAAGAATGAAATGGAAAATAAAATACAAGAGATTTACAGAACACTAAATGTACAAAATTACAACAGATCCATGCCAAGGCACATAATAACAAAAATACTAACATCCAAAATAAAGATAGAATTTTAAAGACTGAGAGAGAGAAACATTAGATTACATATAGGGGGAAATCAATATGGACATCAACAGATTTCTCAGCCCAACCCTAACAGCTTGAAGGGCATGGAACAATATATTTCAAGTTCTGAAAGAATGTGGTTGCAAACTAGAATCATAACGAGCAAAACTAAACTTAAAATTTGAAGACAAAATAAAATCCTTCCATGATAAACAAAAGTTAAAAGAATTTACAAATAGAAAGTCTGCACTACAGAACATTCTCAGAAAAATATACCATGAGGAGGAAGTAAAAAACAACAATGTAAGGCAGCAAAGGGAGGAACTGCCCTAGAGGAAAATCCAATCAAAGGGGAAACCAAGTCAAAGTAAAAATCAAAAATAAGCCAAAATTACTAGGAATACAAATCATATCTCAATAATATACTTGAATGTTAATGGCCTAAACCCATTAATTAAAAGACATAAACTGGCAGATTGAATTAAAAAGAAAGACTGAAAATATATTTCCTTCAAGAGACTCATCTCATAGAAAAAGATACCCACAGACTAAAGATGAAAGGATGTGAAAAATATACCACACACACAGACGTAGTAAAAAAGCAGGAATTTCCATCCTTATATCAGATAAAGTGAGTTTTAAGTCAAAGTTATCCAGCAGGGATCAAGAAGGACATTTCGGACTGCTTAAGGGAACCATAAATCAGGAAGATATAACAATCATAAATGTTTATGCCCCAAACTACAGCACTTCCATGTACATCAAATAAATCCTTCTCAATTCCAGGAACCGAATAGATCACAACACAATAATTCTGGGTGACTTTAACACAGCACTGTCATCATTGGGTAGTTACTCCAAACAAAAACTAAACAAAGAAACCATAGAATTCAATAACACAATCAATAACATGAACTTAACAGACATATGGATCCTTCTCTAAAATGGACCATATGTTATACAATAAAGCAACCTTTAGTAAATACAAAAGAATACAAAAACATACAGATACTATCTTGTATTCTATTAGATCATAATGGAATGAGATTAGAAATCAATGATAAAATAAAAAACATACTACTCCAACATCTGAAGACAAAATAATACACTCTTGAATGAAGCATGGATAACCGAAGACATCAGGGAGGAGATAAAAAAATTCTTACACATAAATGAGAATGATAATACAACATATCAAAATCTCTGGGACACTATGAAAGCAGAACTAAGAGGAAAATTCATTACATGGAGTGGATTCAAGAAAAGAATAAAAAATCAACAACAAAATGACCAAACATTACATCTCAAAGACTTAGAAAAAGAAGAACAGGGAGATCCAAGATGGCGGACTAGGGGAGGCTGCGTTCCTTGTTGCTCCATAACTCTGGTTTCAAGCAGAGGATATCTGTTTCTTGGTGAGGCAGTTTTTGCTGCTTACCGATCCCCTGCGGTTTACCCCATTGTCTGCTGTGATCACCGGCAGTCTGCCAGCATATCGATGCCTTTTTTGAGTGCAGATTGCTCACTGTCAGGCACCTATCATCTGCCATTTGCCTGCCTCTGGCCGATCTATCACCTGCCTTACACCTATCCATCACCCAACACACGAGGTTCACCGACCAATCCTCCAACAACAGTCAGCAAACTGATTGCCGACCACCAATGGAGCACCAGCTGCCTGATGTGGACTGGAAGTTCACTGTGACAGTACCTGCAGATTTGAATACATGTGGCTGCCACCATTTTGAGACAACAACCAGGCCCTGTAGAACCCCTGGCCAGACTGACTGAGTCCCTTCTCCAGGATCCCTCAGCTCGACCGATCACTCCCTGCCTCTGGGGTCCTCACATCAACTGACTGCTCCCTGCCACCAGGACCCCCAGACCAACTGACTAAGCCCTATCACTGGGACCCAAGACAGACTGATTGCACCTGGACTCCAGGATCCCACAAACACACCAAACACACTGGACCTCCAAGACCCCTGCCTGACCAACTGTATCCCACCTCCAGGACCTCCAGCTAACCACATCCACCCCTGAGTAGCAGCTCCCCATTTGCCAACACATTTTGAAGCCAGAACAGCCATCTTGGATAATCCTGAAAACCATAGCTCTGATATTTGGTGGGGCAAAACCCATCCTGAGACTCCTGCTGGAGGCTTGAAGCTCATTGTCAGGTACCTCTTGTGCATCAGGCTTCTGAACACTGGGAGGTTTCATTACTATATGACTGTTATACAGTAGAATTTCTTCTATTTCCTTTTTAAAAAAATTAAGTTTTTATTTCTTTACTTCTCTTGTTCTCTTTTCCTTTTGTTTACCTGTTCCCTCAGAGTCTCTTTCTCCCTTTTCTTCATGCTAATATCCAATTTCTTTTCATTACACTCTCACCCTTTCTATCTTCTAGAACTTCTATATAATCTTTTCTTATCCCATTAACAGCTACAGTCTACATCCCTCTGCATCCTCTTTGTCCTCCATTAGAAACTGCAGACCTTATTGCAAACCTGTTTGTTTTAACGAAGATAATATTTGAACTCATGTTGTTTACTATGACAAATTTGTTATTGTCCCAATAGGGGCTATTTGGTCTAGGATTGCATAGTGTCTGATTTGGGCACTGCTAATATTGATCTCCCCTTAAAGAAAGGGTTTTGGAAACCTATAGGGCCACTATAAGCCTATAGGGGGAAATCTGCAATACCCCAGATCTGCACTGCTAGAGGGGAAGATACATGAACAACATGAAAAAACAAGGGAAGAAAATGATCCAAACAAATCTAGATTCTATATTAATAGAATCCAATGACAGTATGACAATATGTTAGAAGAAATGTCAGAAAAGGACTTCAGATTATACATGCTTAAGATGATTTGTGAAGCAAAGGATGAGATAAGAGAGCAAATGCAGGCAATGAATGATAACACCAATAAGCTGAAAGAGCACCTGCAGGAAGCAAAAGATCATTTCAACAAATAGAAATCCTTGAAATGAAGGAAACAGTAAACCAAATAAAAAACTCAATGGGAAGTATCACCATAAGACTAGACCACTTGGAAGACAGAACCTCAGACAATGAAGACAAAATATTTAATCTTGAAAATAAAGTTGGTCAAACAGAGAAGATGGTAAGAAATCATGAACAGAATCTCCAAGAACTATTGAAAAGACCAAATTTAAGAATTATTGGGATTGAATTTTGAAGGCCGTGAGAGAAAAGCATCAGATTATATATGAGGGGAGACCAATACAGATAGCAGCCGACTTCTCAACCCAGACTCTAAATGTTAGAAGGGCCTGGACCAACATATTTCAAGCTCTGAAAGAACATGGTTGCCAACCAAGAATCCTATACTCAGCAAAACTAACCTTCAGATTTGAAGATCAAATAAAATCCTTCCATGATAAAATAAAAAAAGTTAAAACAATTTACAAATAGAAAGCCTGTGCTACAGAAAAATATTCCATGAGGAGGAAATGAAAAATAACAATGGAGGTCAGCAAAGGGAGGAACCACCATGGAGAAAAACCACTCAAAGGAGAAACCAAGCCAACTTAAAAACCAAAAATAAGCCCAAATGACTGGGAATACAAATCATATCTCAATAATAACCCTGAATGTTAATGGCCTGAACTGATCAATCAAAAGTCATAAACTGGCAGAATGGATTAAAAAGAAAGACCCAAGAATATGCTGCCTGCAAGAGACTCATCTCATAGAAAAAGACATCCACAGACTAAAGGTGAAAGGAAGGGAAAAAACCTACCACACACATGGACTCAGTAAAAAAGTGGGGGTTTCGATCCTTATATCAGATAATGTGGACTTCAAGCCAAAGTTAGTCAGCAGGGATAAAGAAAGACATTTCATACTGCTTAAGGGAACCATAAATCAGGAGACATAGTGATAGTACATATTTATGCCCCAAACAATGGTGCATCCCTCTACATCAAACAAATCCTTCTCAATTTCAGGAATCACATAGACCACAACACAATAATTCTGGGTAACCTTAACGCACTGCTGTCACCACTAGATAGATCTTCCAAACAAAATTCAACCAAAGAAACCATAGAACTCAATAACACAATCAATAACCTAGACTTAATAGAAATATATAGAATATTCCATCCCTCAATGAGCAGATTCACTTTCATCTCAGCAGTACATGGAACCTTCTCGAAAATAGACAATATGTTATGCCACAAAGCAGACCTTAGGAAATTCAAAAAATAGAGATACTGCCTTGTGTTCTATCAGATCATAATGGACTGAGAGTAGAAATCAATGACAAAATAAAAAACAGAAATTACTCCAACACCTGGAGACTAAATAACATGCTATTGAATGAAGGATGGATAACACAAAACATCAGGGAGGAGATAAAAAAAATTCTTAGAGGTCAATGAGAACGATGATACAACATATCAAATTCTCTGGGACACTATGAAAGTGGTACTAAGAAGAAAATTCATTGCATGGAGCGCATTCCAGAAAAGAATGAAAAGTCAACAACTAAATGACCTAACATCACAGCTCAAAGCCCTAGAAATAGAAGAACAGAATAACAGCAAAAGTAGTAGAAGACAGGAAATAATTAAAATCAGAGCTGAAATCAGTGAAATTGAAACAAAAGAAAATATTCAAAAAATTGACCAAACAAAAAGTTGGTTCTTTGAGAAAGTAAACAAAATAGACAAACCCTTAGTCACACTAACAAAGAGAAGGAAAGAAGACTCAAATTACTAAAATTCATGATGCAAAAGGAAATATTATGACAGACATCACTGAGATACAGAACATAATGAGAAGCTATTTTGAAAATCTGTATTCCAACAAACAAAAACTATCGAAGACATTGACAAATTTCTAGAGACATATGCTCCTCCCAAACTGAACCAGGACATAGACAATTTAAACAGATCAATATCAAGCAATGGAATAGAAGAAGCCATTAAAAATCTACCATCCAAAAAAGCCCCGGACCAGACGAATTCTCAACTGAGTTTTACGAGAACTTCAAAGAAGAACTCATTGCAGTACTTCTCAAAGTATTCCAGGAAATAGAAAAGGAGGGTACCCTACCAAACTCATTCTATGAAGCTAAAATCACCCTTACACCCAAACCAGGCAAAGACACATCAAGGAAAGAAAATTTTAGACCAATATCATTGATGAATATAGATGCAAAGATCCTTAACAAAATATTGGCAAACCATATCCAAAAACATATGAAGAAAATTGTGCACCATGATCAAGTGGGGTTCATCCCTGGAATGCAAGGATGGTTTAATATCCGTAAATCAATAAACGTAATCCATCAAACGTTTAAGACTTAGGATAAGAATAATATGTCAATAGACTTAAGGATAAGAATCATATGGTTATTTCAATTGATGCATAAAAAGCATTCAACAAAGTACAACACCCCTTCATGCTCAACACACTAGAAAAAATAGGGATAGTAGGAACATACCTGAACATTGTAAAGGCTATTTATGCTAAGCCCATGGCCAACATCATTCTTAATGGAGAAAAACTGAAACCATTTCCTTTAAAAACGGGAACAAGACAGGGATGTCCTCTTTCACCACTTCTATTCAACATTTTCTTGAAACTCTAGCCAGAACAATTAGGCTGACCAAAGAAATTAAAGGGATACAAATAGGAAAAGAGGAACTTAAGCTGTGACCATTTGCGGATGACATGATTCTATATTTAGAGGACCCAACAACCTCCTCCGGAAAACTTCTAGACCTCATCAATGAATTCATTAAAATAGCAGGCTATGAAATCAACCTGCACAAATCTAAAGCATTTTTATATGCAAGTGACGAAACGGCTGAAAGGGAAATGAGGAAAACAATCCCATTTGCAATAGCCTCAAAAAAAATAAAATACTTGGGAATCAATCTAACCAAAGAGGTAAAAGATCTCTACAATGAAAACTACAAAACATTGAAGAAAGAAATTGAGGAAGACCTTAGAAGATGGAAAGATCTCCCGTGTTCTTTGATAGGCAGAATTAATATTGTTAAAATGGCCATACTACCAAAAGTGCTATACAGATTCAGTGCAATTCCAATTAAAATCCCAATGATGTACCTTACAGAAATAGAGCAAGCAATCATGAAATTCATCTGGAAGAATAAGAGACCCAGAATAGCTAAAGGAATCCTTAGCAGGAAGAATGAAACAGGGGGTATCGCAATAGCAGAACTTCAACTATACTACAAAGCAATAGTAACAAAAACAGCATGGTATTGGCACCAAAATAGACAGGTAGATCAATGGTACAAAATAGAGGACATGGACACAAACTCAAATAAATACAAATTTCTCATACTAGACAAAGGGGCCAAAAATATGCAATGGTGAAAAGATAGCCTCTTCTACAAATGGTGCTGGGAAAACTGGAAATCCATATTCAACAGAGTGAAACTAAACCCCTATCTCTCACCCTGCACAAAAATCAACTCACAATGGATCATGGACCTTGAAATTATACCAGAGACCCTGCATCTTATAGAAGAAAAAGTAGGTCCAAATATTCAACTTGTTGGCTTAGGGTCAGACTTCCTTAACAGGACTCCCATAGCACAAGAAATAAAAGCAAGAATCAATAACTGGGAATGATTCAAACTAAAGAGCTTTCTCTCAGCAAAGGAAACTATCAGCAATGTGAAGAGTGAGCCTACAGAGTGGGAGAATATCTTTGCCACTCATACTTCAGATAGATCACTAATTTCCAGAATCTATAAAGAACTCAAAAAAACTGTACACCAAGAATACAAATGGCCCAATCAACAAATGGGCTAAGGATATGAACAGATGCTTCACAGAAGAAGATCTAGAAGTAATCAACAAACATATGAAAAAATGTTCACCATCTTTAGTAATAAGAGAAATGCAAATCAAAACTACAGTAAAATTCCATCTCACACCAATTAGAATGGCGATTATCAAGAATACAAGCAACAATAGATGTTAGAGAGGATGTGGGGAAAAAGGTACACTCATACATTGCTGGTGGGGCTGCAAATTAGTGCAGCCACTCTAGAAAGCAGTGTGGAGATTCCTTAGAAAACTTGGAATGGACCTACTATTTGACCCAGCTATCCCACTCTTCGGCCTATACCCAAAGGACTTAAAATCAGCATACTATGGAGATACAGCCACATCAATGTTCATAGGTGCTGAGTTCACAATAACCAGACTGTGGAACCAACCTTGATGCCCTTCAATTGATGAATGGATTAGGAATCTGTGGTATATATATATATATATATATATATATATATATATATATATATATACAATGGAATATTACTCAGCTATAAAGAATAATAAAATTATGACATTTGCAGGCAAATGTATGAAATTGGAGAATATCATTCTAAGTGAGATAAGTCAATCTCAAAAATCCAACAGATGAATGATCTCACTGATAAGCGGATGATGACACATTATGGGGGGTGGGAGGGGGGCAAGAACGGAAGAAGGACGGACTTTATAGAGGGAAAAGAGAGGTTGGAGGGGTGGGGGGAAGGAAAAAATAAAGGAATGAATCAAACATCATTACCCTATGTTAATGTATGATTATGCATATAGTATGCTGTTACTCCATGTACAAGCAGAAGCAACATGTATCCCATTTGTTTTCAATAAAAATAAAAATATAAAAATAAAAAAAAGAAGAACAGAACAACACCAAATTAGTAGAAGTCAGGAAATATTTAAAATATGAGCTGAAATAAATGAATTTGAAACAAAAGAAATAATTCAGAAAATTGATAAAACGAAAAGTTGGTTCTTGGTAAAAGTAAACAAAATAGATAAACCCTTAGCCATAATAATGAAGAGGAGGACAGAGAAAACTCATATTACTAAAATTTGTGATAAAAAAGGAAATATCAGACAGACACCATTGAAATATATATCATCATCAGAAGCTACTTTCAAATTATACACTCCAACAAAATAGAACATCTCAAAGACATTGATAAATTTTTGGAGATATATGACTCTCCCAAGTTGAATCAGGAGAACATACACAATTTAAACAGATCAATTTCCAGCAACAAAATAGAAGAAGTCATTAAAAGCTTACCAACCAAGAAAAGCCCAGAACCAGATGGATTCTTAGCTGAGTTCTACAACACCTTCAAAGAGGAACTTATACCAATACTCTTCAAAGTATTCCATGTAATAGAAAAGGAGGAAATCCTTTCAAACTCATTTTATGAAACAAATATCACCCTGATACCCAAACCAGACAAAGACGCATCAAAGAAGGAAAACTTTAGACCAACACCCCAGATGAATATAGATACAAATATCCTTAACAAAATTCTGGCAAATTGCACACAGACACATGCACACACACACACACACACACACACACACACACACACACACACACAAAGCATATTAAACAGATAGTGCACCATGATCAAGTGGGGTTCATTCTAGGGATGCAAAATTCGTTCAACATCCAGAAATCAATAAATATAATTCATTGCATCAATAGACTTAAGGTTAAGAATCATATGATTATTTTAATAGATGTAGAAAAAGTGTTTGATAAAATATAGCACCGCTTCATGCTTCAAACACTAGAAAAAATAGGGATAGTAGGAACATCCTTCAACATTGTAAAGGCTATCCATGCTAAGCCCACAGCCAACATCATGTTTAATAGATAAAAACTGAAAGCATTCCCTCTAAAATCTGGAACAAGACAGGGATGCCCTCTTTCACCACTTCTGTTCAGCATCGTCCTTGCAAAACTAGCCAGAGCAATTAGACAGACCAAAGTAATTAAAAGGATATGGATAGGAAAAGAAGAACTCAAGCAATCACTATTTGCTTATCATGTGATTCTATATTTAGAGGATCCAAAAAACTCTACCAGAGAGCTTCTAGAATTATGAAATGAATTCAGGAAAATAGCAGGATATAAAATCAACATTCATAAATCTAATGCATTTCTATCCATATGTGATGAATCCTGTGAAAGAGAAATTAGGAAAACTATCCCACTCACAATTGCCTTAAAAAACAAATACATGGGAATCAATATAACAAAAGAGGTGAAAGACCTCTACAATGAGAACTACATAACACTAAAGAAAGAAATTAAAGAAAACCTTAGATGATGGAAAGATCTCCCATGTTCTTGGATAGGCAGAATTAATATTATCAAAATGTCCATAATTCCAAAGGCACTATACAGATTTAATACAATTTTATTAAAATTCCAATGCCATTCCTCATAGAAATAGAGAAAGCTATCATGAAATTCATATGGAAGAATAAAAGACCCAGAACAGCCAAAGTAATCTTTTTTGTTTTTGTTTTTGTTTTTTTTTTTTTCAGTGCTGGGAATTGAACCCAGGGCCTTGTGAAAGGCAAGCACTCTACCAAGTGAGCTATATCCCCAGCCCACCAAAGTAACCTTGAACAGTGATGCAGGGCGTATCACAATACCAGACATTAAACCTTACTACAGAGCAATAGTAACAAAACAGTATGGTATTGGCACCAAAATAGACAGGTAGACCAATGGTACAGAATATAAGACAAAGAGACAAACCCACATAAATATAGTTATCTCATACTAGACAAAGGTGCCAAAAACATACAATGGAGAAAAGATGGCCTCTTCAACAAATGTTGCTAGCAAAACTGGAAATCCATATGCAGCAAAATGAAAATAAACCCCTATCTCTCACCCTGCACAAAACTCAACTCAAAATGAATCAAGGACCTCAGAATTAGACCTGAGACCCTGAACCAAATAGAAGAAAAAGTAGACCCGAAACTTCATCATGTTGGCTTAGGACCAGACTTCCTTAACAAGACTCCCAAAGTGTAAGAAATAAAAGCAAGAATCAATAAGTGGGATGCATTCAAACTAAAAAGCTTTTTCTCAGCAAAGGAAACAATCAATAATGTGAAAAGAGAGCCTACAGAATGGGAGAAAATCTTTTCCACATGCACTTCAGATACAGCACTAATCTCCAATATTCATAAAGAACTTAAAAAACTTTATACCAAAATACAAAGAACCCAATCAATAAATGGGCTAAGGAAATGAGCAGACACTTCACACAAGAAGATACACAATTGATCAACAAATATATGAAAAAGCCCTCATCATCTCTAATAACTGGAGAAATGCAAATCAAAGTCACCCTAATATTTCATCTCACTCTAATCAGAATGGCTATTATCAAGAACACAAACAATAATAAGTGTTGGCGTGGATGTAGGGAAAAGCACACACTCATACATTGCTGGTGGGACTACAAATTTTTGCAGCCCCTGGAAAGTAGTATGGCGATTCCTCAGAAAACTTGGAATGGAAACCACCTTTTGATCCAGTTATCCCACTCCTTAGTTTATACCCAAAAGACTTAAAATTAGCATACTCCAGTAACACAGCCACATCAATGTTTGTTCCAGCTCAATTCACAATAACCAGATTGTGGAACCAACCTATATGCAATGATTTTGCCTCCTTATTTGATCTTAAGTGTATAGTAGAGAACTCAGTTATTTCAAGGGTACTTTACTGCCTGATTTTTAAGAGTTTCTCTAGATCATTGGATTTAAGGTGAAACTCATTCATTGCTTTAATTTGAATGATGAAACTTTTCTGATTGTATTTTGATTTACCTTCCATTTTCTAAAGGTCTGTTTTGACAAAACTGATTTGGAGAGATTTTTGCTTAACTGGAGCGTTGAGTTCTGTGCCTATATTTTCTTTTGTTCCATCAAATGATTGTACTTTTTCCCCTGAGAGTTTGTGAGCCCTGTTCTTCCTTCTGAACATTTGTGGAGTACAACTTTACTTGACCCAGTGTACCAACATATGAGGGAATAAATGGAACCATGTATGCAAAGCTTCCAAATGTCACTAAATTCTGCCATCCCTTGAGGTCACTGGAGCCACAAGCCACTCCTCTGCAGCATGATGAAACCATTACAGGGATGAACTACTCTATCTGTCAGCTGCAACGATAGCAACCAAGCCTAGTAACATCTTGGTGGTTACTAGGGAGGACATGGACACCACCTCCTGCCTCTGCAACACTGTCAGCACTGATTGACTCCTTAGACTAGACACCAGGCAGAAATGACCTGTCTTGTAAAAAACTGGTTCCATTTTCTTATTAGCCAATGACTCTATTTTTGTGGGTTCCCAAGTGGCTGCTACTGCTATTAATAATGCTTACCCTAAGAAATATACAGGCTAAAATTTGACTGATAGATTATTCTAGAATATTTGGTACTAAAATTTTCTCCTTTCTTGAAGAAACTTGAAGAAGATTTAGCTAGAACTTAGACTAAGTTTCACAAGTAAATATTGGTTGGACATAAATATTACCAAATTAAGTGGAGAGAAATAAACACACCTGCTAAACTTATCACTTAGAATTAAATAAATACAAACAGACATTGATAGAATTGGAACACCTTCCTAAAGTTCAAATTGCGTTTTTTTAGATACGAAGTATTGTTTAAAGGCATTGCTTAAATATATGTGATGGAGAAGAGATTAATTATGGGGACCTACCTTCATGAAGGACAGAGGAATTTATACTTTAATTTTAGATAATAACTATAATAAAAATTCAGTTGAAGAATGAATGCTCACCAATTCTTATTCTTCATCTAATTATTGTATTTCCTTCGTGTAAATTAGGTATAGAAAGTTAAAAATAATGAACATAAAAACTCCTTCCAGGAAAACAAAAATTAATATTTAAATCAATTACATATGGGCCAAACACCATGGTACACACCTATAATCCAGGTGGCTCAGGATGATCCGGAGTTCAACGCTAGCCTTAGCAAGTGAGCAAGGCCCTAAGCAACTTTGTGAGACTCTGTCTCTAAAAAATAAAGTCAAATCAAAAGGGCTAGTATGTGACTCAGTGGTGAAGCACCCCTGAGTTCAATTCCTGGTATCAAAAAAAAAAAAAAAAAAAAAAGGACAATGCACATGAAAACAGATAGTTTATACACATGACTAAACAGATAGTTTAGTCTTTTAATCAAACTATGGCCTGAAAAATTAAGAGTAATTAAATAAAACCCCAAATAATTTGAAAATCATGTAGCTTGATAAATCTTAGGGAGCTATATTCTATATGGTTTCTGGCAATAAGCTATAACAGTTTTCAAAGGACCCATTGATTGTAATATAATTTAAAATAATGGCAATGGTAATGGAACAGTTTGACTTAAAATAGTTACATCTCTTTAGACAACAAATATGATGCAATTTTATTACAAATTTTTAAAAAAGATGTGGGTAATTGAAAATAACTTCATAGCAACGGTTCTCCATTTTTTGTCAGGGGTCACCCACACTGCAATCACCTGGAGTGCTATTTAGAAATGAAGACACCATTTTTATGCAAAAAAGAAAAACAAGTAAACAATTAATATATAGCTAAAATACTGGCATAAGTTATTTTCAGTACTTATGACTTAGAAAACAATAATGCCTAAAACGTTCAAAATAGTCTTGCAGATAAGCCACAAAAAGATAGAAAATCCAACAGAAGAGAAAGTAATACACAATTTGAAAACTTTAAAAAAAAATTCACTGATAGATCTGCAGGTACACAGTACAGTGCCTGAAGTAGTTATTATTGAGAGAATAGAAGTTAAGCACAAATGACCAGTAATTATAGAAAAACATGATAAACCTAGGTAGTAATCAGAAAAATGAAAGTAACCATGATACAAAACTTTAAAACGTTAGATGGAAAAATTATAAAGTCAAATAAATTCAAATGTTGGCTGTGATTTGGAGAAGTATAAACTCTCATGTTTAGTCAGTGGAAATTTAAAGGGCAATGAAAATTTTAGAAGTTATTATGGAAATACTTGGTAAATCAAAAATATTTTTGATTGAGCAATTTCATGTCTGGGAGATATAGTCAAAAAGAAAAAAATGTACTTCTGCCTTATACTTGTCCTAGCACCAGATGCATATGTAAAAATAATGTTTATATTTAAGCTAATATTACCAGTATCACCTGAATATAAACAATATTTCCTTTCTCCTTATTATCTATGGTCTTTATTTCTTCTCCTAATTTCAGTGATCTGTTTGAGAGATAATTTTATTTGTCTGTATCTTTGCATTTAAGAAATGTGTTTTGCTTTGATTCATTTTTGTTAATTTGAAACTAAGGTCAGCTTAACAAAAGTAAGATAAGTTTGTATACTAGTTTTTAAAATTCCATTTAGCAATCATAATTGTTTTCTTTCTGCTGTTATCAAATATTTTATCCTTGCCAACAGGATTTCAATCTTCATGTTAACAACTAAATTTTCATGAAGTAGAAACAACTAGTTTCATCAGAAATAAAGCTTAAAAGAAACTAGTTGTATTTGAAATATATTTAGTCATTTGTTTCAGACGTAATTGATGATTTAATGAATCATACTTCCTTTGTTAAAATTCTAATGGCAAGTGGGAAATAGAACCAACAAAATGATAATTTCTAGGAACTGTCAAAACTTCAAAAAGGGGCAAATACACTGAAAAAAACAGTAAAAATAAAATAAAGCTATCTCCCAACAAACATAACCAAAATCGCAAGAAATAGATATTATACTAAAATATACTGAAATATATATTTATATTTTACTTGATATTTTCATTAAATGTAATGTGGAATTTTATTAGATATGGGGAAGAACTTCAGGGTTAACCCACTATGGCGGAAAAAGAAAGTAGAACCACACAACTGTCTAAATAAAATAACTTCTAAATAAAAACAAATTGTATCTTGATATGTTTTTTGATTATTTTTGCAAAATCAAGTAGTCTCAATGTGAGATACTTAGTTTTGCCCCTCAAAAATATAAATTCCAGTTACATTTTCATAGCAACATTTTAAAACACACATAAATACCAAAGTATACTATAGTCACAAAGAAGTTTTGTGAAATATGATCGCCTCTGCTATAATTTATCAGTATTGTATAGTGGGTATCATTCAAATGGTGAGGGAATGGAATGGAAGCACAAATGACCAGTGATTAGAGACACTACCATTTATATGTGCTTGAAAGGATAATTTCCTTTACTTTCTCAACTGATAATTTCTTAATCTATCACTCGATTCTTCATAAAAATAATGTGTAGGGGACAGAGAAAACAACATTTTAATAACCAAAACAAAACAAAATCTACCAATTAAAAAATCCTCAACAAGTTAATTTATCCATACAAACAAGCCGAATCTAAAGTATATATTGAAATGCAAAAGTCCTAGAAAAACAAACAAAATACTAAAAGAGAAGAAAACATCAGAGGACTCACACTGTGATTCAGGATTTCCAGATATCTACAGTCAATATTTCATCTCACTACAATCACAATGGCAATTATCAAGAATACAAGCAATGATAAATGCTGGCAAGGATGCGAAGGAAAAGGTACATTTATACATTGCTGGTGGGAATGTGAAACAGTGCAACCATTATGAAAATCAGTGTGGGGATTCCTCAGAAAACTCAGAATGGAACCACCATTTGACCCAGGTATCCCACTCCTCGGTTTATACTCAAAGTACTTAAAATCAGCATACTACAGTGACGCAGTTACATCAATGTTTATAGCAACTCAATTCACAATAGTTAAGTTATGGAATCAACCTAGGTGCCATATGACAGATGACTAGATAAAGAAAATGTGGTATATTTATATGATGGAATACTACTCAACTTTAAAGAAGAATGAAGTTATGGCATTTGCAGGTATATGGATGGAGTTGGAGAATATCATCCTAAGCAGACTAAGCCAAACCCAAAAAAACAAAGGCTGAATGTTTTCTCTGATATATGATGTTAATTTGCTATAAGTGGTGGTGGGGCTAGGAAAAAATAGAGTTACTTTATATTAGGTAGAGGGGAGTAAAGGGAGGGGAAGAGATATGAGGTAGGAAGGATAGTAGAGTGAAACAGACATTATTACCTCATGTACATGTATGACTGCATGACCAATGCGCTTCTACAATATGTACAATTAGAAAAATGATACATTATACTCAACTTACATATGATCTATCAAAATGTATAAATGCACTCTACTGTCATGTACAACTAATTAGAATATATAAAAATTAATAAAAATGCAGTATTGGTGAAAGAATAGACACATAGATCAATGGGAGAGAAAAAGAGCCCAGAAATAGATAATGTAGCTTGAGTCAACATGGATGATAATTGACCAAACAAAAAGGAATTGAAAGTGGAAAATACAGACTTTTTAAAAAACAGTGGTACAAAAACTTAACTTTTACATAAAAATGAGAATGAATCTAGAAATGACCTTACATCCTTCACAAAATTTAACCTAAAATTGACCATGGATCCAATTATAAAATGCAAACCTATGAAATTCCTAGAAGATAACATAGGAGCATACATAGATGATCTTGGTTTGGAGATTATTTTTTAGCTATGACTCCAAAAGCAAAAAGTATTAAAAATTTGATGTTAGATTTTATTTAAATTAAACACTTCTGCTCTACAAAAAACACTGTTAAGAGAAGGAAGATATGCCACAGAATAGGAGAAAGTCCTTGCAAACTGCATAGCACATAAAGTGCTGAAATTAAAATTGATAGATACAGAAATATTTGTATAAGTAAAAAGCAAGCATTTATATTTCAATAAAAAGAATATAAATTATCTCATTAAAAATTGCTAAAGATTTGAACAGACACTTCACCAAAGAAATTATTCAGACAACAAATTAACATAATAAAATGTATCCAACATTTTACTAGTACATCACAGATTATAACAATGAGATAATTATACACACCTACTAGTATGATTAAAATCTAATACTCTGACAACACCATGTGCTAGCAAAGATGTAGCAATAAGAACACATATTCATCACTGTTAGTTATATAAAAAATGTAATTTTGGAACACAGTTTGGCAGTTTCCTAAAATACTAAACATACTCTTACCATATGATCCAACAATCACATTTCTTGATATTTATTTAAATGAGTTGATAACTTTTATCCATGAGAAAATGAAAACAAAAAAATGTTTAAAACATTTTAAAAAAATGTTTAAATCACCAAAACTTGGAAGCAACCAAAATATCCTTCACTAGGTAAATGGATCAACACACTGTGGTACTCACATGCAGTGAACAATCACACAGGGATTAAAAAAATGAACTTTCAAGCCACAAAAGACAGGGACAAACTTCAAAGTGAAAGAAACAGATAGAAAAGGCTACATACTATTTGATTGTAAATATGTAACATTCTCAAGACAGTAAAGGATCTGAAGATTTTAGAAAATTTAAGGGGAGGTAAGAGAAGATAAATAGATGAAACATGGAATTTTTAGGGCTGTGAAATTATTCCATATGATACTGTCATACCAGATTTAAGTCATCACATATTTGCTAAAACCCATAGAATATGCACAGCAAAGAGTAAACCCTGACGTAGAGTTTAGTTAATAATGTGTATTTATAGGATCATCAGTTGCAACTATTGAAACACAGTAAGGCAAGATGTTAATAATAAGAAACATTGCCAATTGTCAGGGTTAAGGGGCCTATCTCTCAGGGGGTATAATGGAACTCCTTATTTTTTCTCTAACCTTAGAATTGCCCAAAAAATAAAATTTTTAGTAATTTTTAAAAAGCACAATCTACCATGTCAATGATGCCCAGTTCTCCCTGATGAAGGAAAAGTTTTTCCTTTTTTCACCCTAAGGAAAATATTCTTCCTACATTTTGAGAAAAGCAATAAATCTTTCCTTGAAATGTAATATTAGAATAGTGGGGGAAGAATCTAAGAAATTAAACTTCTTTCATGGTAAAAGTGGTAAGTGATGTGATATTCTAAATCTGATAAGTAAGTGGCATTCATAAACTTGAGCTGATGAAGATTTAACTACCTTAGACAGAAGAGCTTCTCATTTCCTGGATCGTTATGCTTGATTTCAGATTTGATTCCTGCAAGTTAGTTTTTGTTTTGTTTTGTTTTCTTTCTTTTCTTTTTCTTTTTTTTTTTTTTTTAGTAGTTTCTTCTCTTCTTTCTTTCTTTCATTTTTACTGGCTAGGGGTACCAGGAATTGAACTCAGGGGCCACTTGACCACTGAACCACATCCCCAGCCCTATTTTGTACTTTATTTATAGTCAGGGTCTCTCTGAGTTGCTTAGTGCCTCTACTTTGCTGAGCCTGGCTTTGAACTCTCAATCCTCCTGCCTCAGCCTCCTAAACTGCTGGGATTACAGGCCTGAACCACTGTGCCCAGCCTATTTTCTTCTTTTCTTTGCCAAATACTCCAAAATTAATTTCATTTGTATTAAAAAGAGAACCATAATAATTTTGTTTGCATTTGTGAATTTTAAGAATGCATTTAAATAATGTTTTTAAAATGCACTGATAAGGATCAGTGCATTCTTTATTTCTAGAAACCAGAAGAAGCTACCCAATTATGTTTTATGACAAAAAAAAAAAAAAGACATTCACTGGTATCTCAATACATAAGGACAATTAAATATTTAAATGCATAGCATATGTTCTCTTTTATAGCAATTCTTTATGAAAGCAATTTACCTTTGATCTACATTGGCAGTCATCTAATTTCTTTTTTGATTTTTGTTTACCTATATAGATGAGAATCAACTTTTAGGATCAAGTGAACATATGCATGAAATAATTTTCTTAATTAGATTTAAGGTATAATAAACTGATCTTCATATAACTTTCCCATTAACTTCTACATATTCAGGGAAATAAGAAGCAATGATTTTTCTATCCAGGATACATTAAAAATAGTCTACCAAACTAATTTTTGAATACTAATATTTATCAAATTCTCTTTATTATAAGGTGTCAAGTCTCAGGTATGAGTCTTTCATGCCAGAAAAGGCATGCCAATCTGCATAAGACTATTGGTTCTCAAAGGTCTTAGAGCACAAATCCCTGCTTCTACAATTGAGGCTTGACTTGATCTGTTTTTCAGTTCTTCTTCATGAAATTCTTCATCAGTTCCAAACATGTGACCTTTGCCAACCTGTTTGCATTTTTCCTGGAATGTATTCAACTTCATTGTTCCCATGCAGATACTAATCTCTCAAAAGGCCCTCATCTGAGAGATATTACATAATATGGTAATTATGCACAATTATCATCTTAGAAAAATTGCCAGAATAATAGTTGAATCTAGAAATTTCTATATCAGTTCACAGTAGTACTTAAATTAGTGTAGTTATTATTATAGATAGTTCACTTATATAGAACATCTATATATATGTGTACATACATATGCACACATCCTTAAAATTATAGGTAGTTTATATGATATTATATACCTTCAAATGTACTCAGGAGGCTTAGGACAATCATTAGAGAATGCTTTTGCACAGTTAACACTTCTTTTATAATGTCAAAAAATTCTCAATTTTGTTCTCATAATCTCTACATTCCCATATTTAAATATGAGATTTCCTAAAATAGTACATACTTATGTTTCAGAACTCATAATAGCAAGCACTAGAATTCTAAGCAACTTAGACAAAATTTTGAATATATATTTTTATTTCACATCTAATGGGGGCACTGATATAGTAACTGTGATTTTGAGTAGCTCCTCAAATATTGTTAAGATGGTCTTAACAATATTTCCCATAAACTAAATGTAAAAATGATAGTATTATGACAGTCCCCTCCAAAGAGCCTTGCCTTCCATAGCACTTAAAACTTGCAAGCAAGTATATTATTAGTCTCTGTTCCATGATCGACTCTAATAATGAATTTTCATTTTTGTAGCTCTAGTCTCTGTGATTGTAAATCCAGCACAGGAAACAACTCTCAGCAGGAATACTTGTAGCTACAAAGAACAACACCATATCTTGCCACTACTCAGATCTGACAAAATTACAATGGGGAATACTGAAAAGTCAGTGTATGAGATAAGTCAAATTAAATCTTTAGAATTCCATCTTTCACTTGCTGTTTTCTTGCTCACATAATCATTTATTTGTTATCCAGTACCTAGTTTTATTTTTCTCTTGGCAAATAGTAGAAACTCAGTAAATACTGTTGATATAAAGTTAGTCCCTACTTCTTGTCGTGGACTATGATGAACTCAGTCTTGATACATAGTCTATTACCTTCTTGACTCAGATATAGTGTTCCAGTCATAACCTTTTTATTTTATAGAATCTTTACTCTCTCCAATCTGGTCTTATCTATTCTAATAGTGTCCCAAATTTTCCATCCCTAAATACTTTCTTCCTCATTTGAATGATTGATTTTACCTTTTCATCTGTCTTCCAGCATCATGAATTTTATCTAAGCCTCTAATAGGGATATTTCCTCTATCTCCTGGATAGTTTAGATGCTCCTACATATTTCCTCAGTTTATTAACAATGATGCCTACAAAGAAAGCAGAAATAGCTATACAAGGACTTCACAGAGAACCTAGTGTCCACCCCAGCATCAGTCATCAGACTTTCTTAAATTACTAATACATTCACTCACTTGTTTACTCTTTCTTTTTTCAGACATTTGCTAAACAGCTACTACCTATCAATCATTCTTTTGAGAACTTCATGGTATATATCAATTGCTAAAATGCCACTCTTTCTTTCCAGTTCAATCGTAAAGGGACAAATATATCCACATACAACTTCAGTACTCTGAATTCTCTGATAGAGTATTTTTTTTATTCCAACTTTACTCATTTTAAAATAGGTGCATTATAATTGTACATAATGTTGGAATTTTGTTGTTACATATTCATACATACACATAGTATAACAATATAATTTGGTCAATATCAAAGTTATATGGTAACATAAAATCTCATCTTTTGAGCAAATAAAGATATCTCAAAGAAAGTGAAATTTAATTTGCCTGAAGGCTCAGGATTAGATCATCTTATACAAGAATTGGAGAATATCTTCCAGTCAGAGAAATAACATATATAAATAATATAACATTCAAAAGTATGAGTTCTATAGAAGAATATTGAGAGTTAAGTGTTGAAGTACAAGGGAGGCAATATTTGGAGATAGGGCAAATAAGTCAGGTTTTGATTTACATAATGGGACAAAATTCAGGGGATCTACATGGCACAAAAGAAATTTGGACTTTATACTGAAGATTATACCTGGGCAATGGAAGTTATTTTCTTGTTTCTTTGGTTTGAAGAAAAAAGACTCTAAAACCTGTTCCATTGGATAATTTAGATGAAGAAGAGATAGTTTTTAGAAAAAAAATTGCTAAAATAAGTTTATCTTCAGAATTATTGACAAATGTCATGTCTAAAAATTGTTATCAGAAAAATTTCATAATGTAAAGAAAAATAATATTGATTAAGCTGCAAGAAAGTATTTTGGTTAGAAACCTTCACAGTGGAAAAAAGAATATGAGCAGAAGTGAGGGACAAGGGAAATGGTGACTGAGGTAATGGATGCAGTTGTAGAAGGAAATGAAGGAAGGAAAGTTATAATGATCAATGAAGGTATGAATCTTATTCTCATCTTGCCTCACTGCTTTCTTTTTTTATTTTTGAGTCTAAAATGTTTCTAATAAAGAATCAAGTATTTCATATTAATAAGGTCAGAGTCTCAAGATACTTTGAGGATATCACTTTGCCTCCCTCTCCTTATATCATATTATATCATCACACCAACAACGAATGTAATTGTTTTATTTATTTCCATAACAAAAATATTCCTAATAATCATTATCATCATGACAAGTATTTAAGGGTAACTGTATGCCAGGTAAACTGCTAGGTACTTTATATATGTTAATTATTTAATTAATATTCATTAATTATATGTAATTAATTCCTCTAATTAAATTCCAAGTAATTTTTTTATATTTTTGGTAGTGCAATATAGTTATACATAATATTGCAATTCATTTTGACATAATCATTCATATATGAAATACAATTTGCTCCAATTCAGTGCCCAGTACTTCCTTTTCCTTTTCCTTCCTCTCTCTCCCCCTGTTCACCTTCCTCTTCTCTACTGGTCATCCTCCTATTTATTTGTTGTTGTTTTTAAATTAATGCTGTACAGATATAAATAAAACTGAAATTCACTGTGGTGCATTAATATGTGTATATAGCACAGGGAGAAGGGATGGAAAAGGGAGGAGCAGTGGAATCAAATTTACCAAACTAGTTTTCATGCTCATTGATTTCTTATCAGTGTCCATGTGTTCTGTGTAAAATTTAAACTTGTCTGTTGACCCTAACCTCTCTTTTCTAATATCAGTGTCATTTTCTCATTTATTTAAAAAATAATTAAAACAGCTTCATAAATTGTCTTTCCACTACAAATTCCCTTTTTCTCCCAATTTAATTTCTATGTATTATTTGCATTACAAAAACTTCCCCAAACTTAAACAAATGAGTTTGCTACTAGGACCTAGCAGTCAGTGTCAACAAAAAGGAAATATTGACCTTCATAAATATAATTTCTTTAGCCCTGAAATTCTAAAAATTTGACAAAAGACTTCTATAATCCTACAAAAAAATCTTTCAAGTATTATTTGTAGAGGTTCTCAAAGAAAAGCTCTCAAGAAACTTATACATGTTTACTCCCATGGAATCTTTACTTCTTTGACAGGTTATGCTGCTGTTACAAATATTAGAACCTCTTTTCTTAGTCTTCCTGTAGTTTTGGTTTTCTCTTTTATCAGTGCATATTAATTATATGGAACAATGGATTTCATTGTGGCATATTCCTACATGAATTCAATATATTTTGATCATTTTAACCACCTATTACCCTGCCCTCCACCCTTCCCCTGATCCTCTTTCTTTTCCCTAACAGTCTCCTTTTTACATTAATATCATCTTCTTTTTTTTTTCTCTAGATTTCAAATGTGAGAGAAAAAATATGTTATCCATATTTCTGAGTCTGGCTTATTTTACTTAACATGATGATCTCCAGTTCAATCCATTTTGCTGCAAATTACATGATTTCAATTTTCTATATGACTGAATCATACTCCGTTGTGTATATATACCACATTTTCTTTATCTATTCATCCATTGATGAACACGTAGTCTGATTTCATAACTTGGCTATTGTGAATTGTGCTGCAATATACATATCTATACAGGTATCTCTATAGTATGCTGACTTTAATTCCCTTGGATATATAAGGGATAAATACAGAGGAATGATAAAGCAGGATCATAAGGGAGAATTTGTTTTTAAGCTTTTTGAGGAAGTTTAATAGCAATTTCCATAGTGACTGTAATTATTTACATTCCCACCAACAGGGTATCCAAATTCCTTTTCCTCACATTCTTACCTGTATTTACTCTTATTTGTATTTTTGTTCTTTGCCATTCTGAATTGGGTGAGTTGGAATTTCAAGAGAATTTTGATTTGCATTTCCTTGATAAAGATATTGAACATTATTTTTCATAAAAATATTAACCTTTGTGCTTTCGAGAAACATTTGTTCAGTTAATTTGCTCATTTGTTGATTGGATAATTTTATTCTGTTGATAAGTTTTTTGAATGATTTGTATATTCTGGTTATTAATCCTCTTTCAGAAGAGTGACTTGCAAAGATTTTCTCATATTCTATAGGTTATAGGTTAATCTGTTCCTTTGCTGTGCAGAAGTGGTTTTATGAATACAATTCAATTTGTTTTTCCTTTCTATTATTTACTACACTATAGAAGCCCTATTCATGAAGTTATTATCAGTGCTTGTATGTTAGAGTATTTCCCCTCTCTTTTCTTCCAGTGTTTTCAGTTTTAGGCTTTATACTTTGGTCTTTGGTGAATTTCAAATTGATTTTTGAGCAAGTTGAGAAACGGGAATTTACTTTCAGTCTTCTATATATGGATATCTATTTCTCCCAGAACTGTTTGTTGAAAAGGTTGTCTTTTCTCCAATGTGTTTTTGGTACTGTTGTCAAGAATCAGTTTGCTCTAACTGTGTGGGCTTATTTCTCTCTCTTTTCTTCTATTCTACTGGTTGTTTGTATGTGTGTGGGGGGGTGATTTGCCATTGTGATGTCATTTTTACTACTATGGCTCTGCATTATATTTTGAAATTGGGTGTTTCTTACAGAAGGCTCTTAAACACTCCTTGCTTACTGTATTATTGTTTACAAGATATTGTCAAACTCACGTGAATCTGAGCACAAGAACCTCAAACTATGAGTTGTGTGCTCAGTTTGGAAGCATTACTTAGAGAATAAACCCATGACACAGAATAACTGAACACCTTGGGGTAGGTTAATAAAAATTTTAAAAATGTACTTTTAATTAAACTATACATGTTTAAAGTATATTTGTGATTTGTGTGTATTTATAGATATACATTTGTGTATGCACATATACATATGTATATATCTATTTATACATATATGTGTGCATAAATATATATGTACATATATATGTATATATATATATTCCTTAAGATTGCTCTAAGTAAAACTGATAACAAGCTTTCAGATTTCAGTTAATTAAAATTGAATTTCAGAAATAATAGAAACGATAATAATACTAATAATAATAAATCAGTGGGCTTCATATAAGGAATTTTCTAGGGAAATTTAAAAATAAATATGTGGAATAAAATTTCAAGAAGAAATGGGATAAATAAATTGAGACAGAATTTGTTTAAAGGAAAGGAAAAGTTGGACTTTGGGAAAACTTAATGCAGTGTGAGTAATCTTAAATTAGTCTTGGTTTTCAATTTCAGTATTTGGGAAGCATAGTTTTTTTAATGACACATTAGAGATTAGTTTTAGGATCATTAAGGACGGATAAACTGCTACAATTATTTAATTCACTATTCATTGCTGTCCTCAAGACTTAGAAGTATAAATATCTTAGTATCTTTGCTAGTTTTTTTATGATTAATGAACTATGATTTAATGTATTATAAGTATGTTTCTATATGTTTATGTTATATAGTCTTATTCAGATTTACCACAATACAAAACAGTTAAAGATGAGGCTATGACACACATTTGGCACAGGCAAATAATAAAAATGTCGCCAACCTAATTCAAAGTAGAAGTTATGATAATTTATAATGTTGACAGAATGAAATTTGTAAATTAGATCACTTGAGCTTCAAGAATCCTCAAGCAATTTAGTGTAAGAGTTTCATACTGTGATAACTGAATTTTAGTAAAAACTAGTTAAAACACTGGAAGCAAGTATTCCATCAATTCAAACTGAAATTGCCAATGCTAATATATTTTGAGTCTTAATTGAAATTGAAGAAGAAAGTGATTACCTTCTATGAAAACTCTTATGATTATACAAAAGGAATATAACACAGACATCTATTTACATTCATATTTTCTGAGTAAATATTTCTTAAGGTTATTTGTAAAGCATAATTTATTCACAAGATATCATAAACTTATCTTGGAATAAACACATAATTTTTCTTTTCCTCAGTACAGTGGTTCAATAAATAAAAGATTGGCAAGTGAGGGGAGAAATGCAGGATTTTTTAAGGTAATTGTCATAAATAGCTTTTATACAATGGTAAAATATGTATACTCCAATGTATTTTCCAAGTTTATAAATAACTAAAATTCTGTCTATTTTAGAAGCTGCTTTGGAAATAAGTGAAGAAATTAGCCTGGTAGGGATTGTAAATGGTTAGCAGAAATAAAATAAAACAAAATAATATGTACCATTTAAAAAACAGAAACATCATCGGAGAGGCAAATGTACATTTCAAATGGAAAAAGTTCTAAATAATAACTCTGTATACACCAGCAATATATCATGTTATCAGACTATAGCCACTGTTTATGATTTTTTTCTATCCTGAATGTAAGTGAACAGAAATAATGTGGTTATATACAGAAGTTTGAAGTCTCCACTTGTGAATATCTAGCATAAAGTGCTTATTCTACAAATATTTGTTTTGACATTTTCCCAGAATATATACTGATTGTAAGACAAGGTAACTGTCCTTTGAGAAATATACTAGTTTACAATTGCTGCATAAGAAATTACCACAAATTCAGTACTGAATACCAGTTATTAGGCTATAGATCTCTGAGTTGTCAATACAGTTCAATGTGACTTACTTCTATACTCAGAGTATCACATAGTTGTAATCAAGATCTAATGAGCCTGGACTTTCTTATGGACGCTCTGGAGGGCAAGTCATTTCCAAGCATATTTTAGTGGTTGGCATAAGTTAGTTCCCTGTGGTCACAGGATAGAAGCCTTTTTTTATTGCTGGTTGCCATCAAAGGGCCTTACTTTAGCAACTGAAGGCTGCTCACATTTCTTCTCTTGTGATACCTTCCATCTTCAAACCAGAAATAGTGTGTTGAATTACACTAATACTTGAAATTTTTCTACCTTCCTTTTCTTCTGTCACCAGTCTGACAAATTTGTATTTTTTAAGGTCTTATGTGATTACATTAGACCCATCCATATTACCAATGATAAAAATCCTATTTTAAGATCAACTGTATGATATAACATTATCACGAGAGTGTTAAATTAACATATGCATATGTTCTGAAAATTGAAGTGAGATATCCCTGGGAAATTGTTTTAGAAAAATTGCCCTATGAGGACACAGGGAAATTTAATAAGACATTTTACTAAAGAACTCTCTGAAACTAGGAAACTGGGACCTATACTTCAAGGAAGAAGACATTCACAAGGAAATGTAAAAAAATACTATGCCCCTGAATGTCATCTTCAAAGAGTATAGCATGGAGATTCACTGTTTAGACACAGGATTCAATTCTTCCAAAGCAAAACTTACAAGCTGTTTTCAATAAGTACACACTATTGTACAGAGCTTTGGACTTCTGCTAGAAAAAAAAAATAATAGGTGAAGAAAAGTGGCAGAACCACAAATAGAAAGTGAATTATATTGTACAGGAATTTGTAGACTAAGATACACATCATGATATACAATATGAAAAAGAAAGTTTTATCAGAACAAGTAGTATTTTTTCAAGCAAAGGCAATCACGCATGTGCACACACATACACACACACACACACACACACACACACAGACACACACACACATTCCATATATTTATCTAAACTTTCATTTGTGAAGAGAGAAGAGTAAACTAGATGATGATCTCTAAGGTCCTAAAGGTCCCTTTCAAGATATATAATTTGTAAACACAGGATAAGTAGAAAGCATTTTAATAGAAACACAATATTTAAATACAATTTCGGTTTTGTTCTCATCTTTTTAGATTTCTGTTATGAAAGGATCTACAAAAGTTGAGTACACACACAAGATTGCAGAAAGAATATCTAAACCTCCTAAGGGATTAAAGTATATTAAATATTCTATGTCACTCATATTCATTCAAAGCATCATGCACATAATAGATTATTATGATTTGTGCATGCTCACCCTGTAGTAGCTTGGTTTATTTTGGGTTTTATTTTATATATCATTTCTTCATTTTACTCAGGTCTCTCTACAAATATTTCTCTTCACAAAGGCTTGACACTGGCTTCCTATCTACAACATAACCTCTTTATTTTTTATTTTGTGACTGTGTTTATTTGTTTTTAACCACATATTACTACTTGACATGATACAGAATATTTACATTGTTATTTTCCTACCTCTCCTCTATAATGTAAGCTCCACAAAGATGGAGAAATTTTGATCATTGATCTCAATATATCTTCTATATAAGAAGAGTGCCTGAACATAGAATAGGTACTTAATACCTTCAATTTCTTAAATAATGAATAAATTTTCAAATAGAATAAATATAGGGATATATAATATTTTATAAACTTCATTATATGTAGATAGTATCTTGCTTTACAGAAATTCAGATAAACCTAGCATTCCTCTAATTACTTCAAACTTGTGAAATTTAGAATTAAAATTTTCTGTAGAAGATGATCAAGTACTAATTTCATATCAGTTCATCGGAATTCTAACAACTGCAAAGACAAGCACTAATCTAGAAACTTCCCTAAATCTTTGTTCTATTGACAAAATCTACATTCTTCATATTGATGTAAATATTTTTGTCAGAATCATAACAATAGTCTAATTATTTATTATTTAATTATGCCATATTTTAAATGTTTTTGACTACAGATGAAACAATTCTCTTTGTAAAATTAGGGCATGTCAATGTTCTCAGAAAATGAAAAGAAGATCTCTATGTTAAATGCAATTATGCCAAAGAAAAATATACCTTCAATATCATTGTTTAAACATCAAACCAGGGAAAGGGTGTCTACAAAGCTATATGTCATCCATGACAGCTTGATTTTGATGAAAAGGTCGGTTCACCATTTTATTTTAAGTATCTTTCAAAAGATGTGTGACAAAACTACTTTTAGAGTCAAATAATCAGAATTGCTGTTGAAATAGCTTTGTTCTACTCTTCATTTGGGTGACATATGATAGTACACTTGAATTCTCAAAACACCTGAGCTATGACATTAATGACTATGTTAGCTGCCCATTAAAGTTAATGTGTATACTAATGAATCTCTTTTACAGTCCTCAGAGCTCCAAGAGAGAATAAAGGATAGGTGAAGTATGAGATAAGGAGACCTTATTAAAGACCTAATTTGTGCATGACATGTTTAACACATTTCTTATAAAAACCTGTTTTGCTGTAATTAAAAATAGTGCCTAACATTGATAAATTATATTCTTGATATTTGTGCTTTTTCCCATGAGTCTAAGTCTAACCATTATTTATAATATATATGTGCAAGTTAGTAATTTATACTAAAATATGAGTAACAAAATCTTGAAGCTAAATAAATTACAGTACTTTTACAGAATCTGACATAGCTACCTCTCTTTTCTCACTTTCTGCTCAGGTTGTCATTTAGAGTTAAAGGTAGACATTTAACTGTGTAACAGCAAAATAAATAAATAAATAAATAAATAAATAAATAAATAAATAAAGCTGATTTTAAAAGTCAGAATTCTTCCGTTGAATCACTAGGGATAGAAAAGATTTAATTACATTTTTAGGCTCTACATGTGAACAAATTCAACAGTGTAATTTAAAAAAAAAAACAGATATGCACATTGGGAAGCAAAGGCTTCATTTGTTCAGCCTATAGTATTTCCCAATTCACAACAGAATTCATTAAATAGTTCTAGCACTGATAACCATAACTGTTATATTGCCCAAAATAAATTAACTGCCAAACAAAATATTTAATGGAATGGTCTCAGGGGTAATTTCAAGTGTTTCTCAAGATGTTCGATCAGAAAAACCTTCAGTTTTCAATTTATATAACCTAAAAACATAACATATTTTTGAAATAATGTTCAAATAATAAAAATATTAAAATTTTGCTTATGCTTTCTAATATAAGATCCTCTGTAAATAATAAAAAAAAGATAATTAAGAAAAAATTTAGTTAGTAAAATATATTTGTGAGATTCAGACTTTTGAATCTTCTTTGCATTGCAATATTCTTTAGTGACTCATACAGCATTTGTGGCAAATAAAGTTTGCAAACTTAAAAATTTTGCAAAATTATATTAAAATAAAGAATTTTCACAGTGAAATATGTTTTATAATCTACTTAGCATTAGAGAAGGCAATTTATATCTCTGTCTTGCTTTCACTAATTTATCTTGAAGCATATTGCTCCTGTAATAGGGGCAGATGTATATGAAGATGTGATAGCTTAATGATTCTGTCATCATTGCTCTTCAAAGTTTTCTTCTTTCATTTAGAAATTAAGCAGATTTTTCATGCATCAAAAGTATTGAGATTTTAAAAAACTTTTTTTAGTTGTAGATGGACACAATGTCTTTATTTTATTTATTTATTTTTATGTGGTGCTGACGATCAAAGCCAGAGCCTCACATCTGCTACACAAGTACTCTACCACTGAGTTACAACCCCAGCCTCAGTATGTGAGTTTTTAATAAGAGCATGTGAGGATAAAATAATATGGAACATACAAAGCGAGTTTTATTAAATTTTATTTTAGCTGAGAAATGAATACACAGATTTGTTTACTGCTGTCTGTGATATCTACCAATGAAACTGCATATTTCTCCAATATGATTCTATCACAAAACATTTTTACAGTTATATTGGGAGCAAAATGAGAAGTCAAAGCAGTTTTTCTGCCATGCATTAAACTAGTTGTCATATATGAAATGTCAGAAATTATCGCTCAGAACCAACGTCATCTCAGAGCAAGTCTGGATACAGAAAAAAAGTTTGGCATCATTGTGAAAATTTGTTTAGGAATGGGTTACACTTTGTTCAACTCCATATGAAAAAAATACTAATGTCAGAATAGTTTGATCTCTTCAGCCTCAAATTAGAAGAAATTTCACATGTCACCTGTGGATGAAAGAAAATGATATTTCAAAATATAATTATAGTAAAAATACATATTTCTTCCTAAATTTTATGAATTTCCTGTTATAAAAATGGGAAATACAAAGAATATCACTGCTTTTATAATACTAAAAGAATAGTTTAAAAATTTTACAATGAATATTCAGAAAACTCTGACGATTCTGACAAGTCATTGTGCTTTAGTTGGAGACTGATTTTTCAGATTGTAGATGTTCTGTGAGATAAATGTAAATTAAATAAAACCTAAATTCAAATTCTACCAGTATCATACTCTTATATCTAATTGTCTGTTTACAAATATCAGATTGTATGGGAGAGTTATCCTGTTTGCACATATTTATTCAATTACCCATTTCTAAATATTCTTATTTAAAAAAACTCTTCAACATATTTATGGTTGGCATATGAAAATACTTGATAATTTTTCCATGGATTTATGTTTTTTTTTTAATTCATAATATAAGTAGAATTTTATGGTTGGACATAATGGCAATATTCACCATACTGTATTCATATATGTACATAGGATTATTTGTTCAGTTTTATTGCAGTGTTTTTCTCAATTCCCATCCCTTCTCCCTCTCCCTCAATAACCTTCCTTTACTTCACTGAACACTCTTATATTTTTATGGGATCCTTCCTCCTTTTATTCCCTCTTATTTTGGTCTATCACATATGGGAGAACACATTTGACTCTTGACTTTCTGATTCTGGTTTGCCTCAATGATTATAACAGTTTCAAGTTCCATCCATTTATTTACCTGAAAATACCATAATTACATTCCTCTTAATGACTGAGTAAAACTCCACTGTATATATGCTTCAGTCATAATGGCTATTATCAAGAATACAAATAATAAGAAGTGGTGGTAAGCATGTATGGGGAGAAAAGTACACTCATGAATTGTTGGTGGGACTGCAAATTAGTACAACCACTCTGGAAAGCAGAATAGAGATTCCTCAAAAAAACTAAGAGTGGAACCACCATATGATTCAGCTACCCCACTCCTTGGATTTTATCCATAAGAAAAGAAAAAAATCCAGAAAGTATTTTTGTATAAAATCTTCACAGTAAGAAATGATAAATAAATGGTTCCTCGCTTTTAGAAAATATAGCAGACAGACCCTCAGATCTTTAGAAATGAATGGAAAGCATTTGAAATGCCAAGTATTATAATACAAAATAATATTTTTTTTCTTTTAATTCCCTTATAATTCATGTTTTATTAAACAAAAATTGTTATATAACATAATTTGATATAAAACAAATAACTATAGAATAATGTATGACAGGAGAAAGAAACATTGTCTGATACAGTTGAAGGCTTTCTACATTTTATGTAAATTGAAAAAATATTAACTACAACAAGACCAAGAAATATTATGAATGCTTATTTTAATCCTTAATTTATAATTAAAACCCTTCTTCCACATACACATAAAAACTTTATTTATGAATTATCTTATAGGAAGAAAATTAGATCTATAGAAGTTTTCAGAAAATATTGTAGGATTGTACATACTTAAAAACGCATCTTTAACATCAAATATCACCCACATTTGAGAAACAGATAAATCAAAAAAGAAAATTACTGACATATAATTCCCCTAATAAAGAAATAAAATCTATTATAAAAGATTACTAAATGAAATGGAGAAAAAGAGAGAGAGAGAGAGAGAGAGAGAGAGAGACAGTGCCAGAGAGTGAGAAAGCAAGAGAAAATATTATGGCATTATGATCAAGTAGTACTTATCCAAGGAATGTAAAATGGATTTAAGATATCAAATTCAAGTATGTGAAAATACCTATTTTAATGGTTATACAATAATTAAATTACTTGTTCTTAAGATTATCAATTTTGTTATTGTCAGAAATATAGACATATAGACACTGAAACTGAATTTAAAGTTCAAGGAAAAAAAACACACATTTGAATGACTACTTGATTTGATAATGGTGACAATGAAATTAAATGGGAAATAGGATATTGTTTTCAAAATTGCTACTGGAAAACTATATCTTTTGTCAAGAACTATAAGGAACCAGTGTTTGTCAGCATTTCTTCACTGTATTCAAAATACCTGACAAGAAAAACTGACAAGAGCTACTTAGAGGAGGAAGTTTATTTTGGCTAATGGTTTCAGAAATTCAGTCCATTGTCAGCCAACGCTAAGACAAAAACATTATGGAAGAAAGGTGTCACAAAGGAAAGCTATTCAGCTCATGGAAGCTGGGAAGCAAAGAGACAAGAAGGTACTAGGGACAGATACAATAACCAAGACCACACCCCATTGATCCATTTCTTTTAGCCATGGCCCATCTGCTTATAGTTTACCATCCAGTGGTCCTACTAATTCATCAAGTGGACCAATCCACTGATTAATTTACATTCCTAATCACTGCATAAATCACTGCATAAATGTACCTCGTTGCACTGAGTAACATGTTTTCAACACACAAGTCTTTGAGGGGACATTGCAAATCCAAAGCCTAAGAGGATCTCTATAATTTCTAATTATAATACATTAAAAATCAATCCAAATAAATCAAAGACTTACACTTAGGGGAAAAATCTCAACATTTCTAGAAAAAAACATTGCAGTACATCTTTGTGAAACTGGGTTAGCCAAAGATTTACTAAACACAAATGTTCAACTTTAAAATGACAAATTAATCTGAATTAAAGTTTAAAAATAACTTGATTTTTGAAAGATACAGGTAAAAATGTTTCAGAAGGGAGCAATATATGCATGACATATTTCTGACAAAGAATTAGTATCTATAGTATATAAAAATAGATATAAAGCTCAAGAAGAAAATACGAAAACAGGGAAAATTTTTAAAAGACATTTCACCAAAGAAGATATATGAATGACCAACAAACACATGAACAGATTTTCCCAATCACTAATTGTCAAGGAAATGCAAATTAAAACACAGAGTTACTAGTAAATATCTACTAGAAAAGATAGAGCTAAAATAATCCCAGCAATTATATAGAAGTTAATTGAAGAGAAAACCACAAATTTTCCTTTTTATGAAAACAGGTATCTATTCTAAATGCATATATGGCAGAACATATATCTCATAGTCAAAGACAAAACTGTAGGATTTAGTACTGCTGTGGATTGCAAATTTTTATAACCTCTTTCCATTCATTCATGAAAACACAATTTGCATAGCACAGGGCACAAAAGTATCATTAAAGATAAACTGACTGTGGACAGTATTTACAGTGGTATTATAGTAGTTGTGTTTTATTGTCTTTGGAAGATTGAGTGCCACAGGCAACTGTCTGGATGATTTTCCCCTTGCTCTAGTTCAGGGTTGGAACACAAAAGCTTGACAATAGTAAATATATATCTCTGTCTCTCATTTGTTCCCTGTATTTTATAACTTAATGTAGAAATGTGTATTAGGTAGTTTTTCCAAGGTGACTTTAGGGGTACATGTGGGAGCAAGGCAATGTGTTGTATAACTATAAAAGTGCTTCATTTTCTTTACCCAGAAGATCATTTTAACTTGTTTTTGATGTCAGGAGCATGTCCAGGTATATTAGTTTCCCTATAAAACTGCCTAGAAACTCATCACTATTAAGAGTTAATTGCTAACATTTCAGATTAGTTTTTTTAATATCAGTAATACAATATGATTCAATTTTTAAGGTAAAAATTAGGATATTGTCAATATGAAAATTAAAATATATTGGTGATATGTTACCAGACAAAATGACAAAGTGACCATTGTTTATCAGAGGTCTTTGTGACAGGAAATTTTTATTTCAGTTGAAATAAACACCTTCAAATATGAGGATGTAAGAAAAATAGTAAATGAAATATACAAAATAGCTTATTCTGATTACTAAAGGAAGAACCATCAGAGAATCTAATAAGAAATGTAAGATTTTGAAACCACCACCCAATAACTTTCAAGGAAAGTACAGAGAAATAACTCTGCTATGCAGAGGTCCAACCCAAGGCAGATCCATTCAATCTCTTTTTTGAACACAGTAATTCCTATTTTTCCAAACTCAGTAAATTTTGCCTTTATAATGATTTTGTGTTTTACAAAGCACTAAAATTTCCAAGTAATCATTTTAATTGTGCACATCAGAGTCATGATTTGGGGTCTTCATTAATTCCATAGAAAGTATGGAAAATTTTTATTTTCCAGTAATGGAAATTGAACCTAGAGGCACTCCACCACTGAAATACATCCCCCACACTCCCCTTTTTCTGAGATAGGGTCTTGCTAAGTATCTGAGGTTAGACTTAAACTTGTAAATCTTCCTACCTCAACTTTCCAAGTAACTGGGATAACAGGTATGTGTGTACCAACATACCCTATCCAAAGTTTTTTCTATTTATTATTTTCTTTCCTTTTCTTTTTTTATATCAATTAGAAATGATTAAATAAATTTTTATTTATATTTGCTGTAATTCTCCACCATTAACCATAAAGAGAATTTATCCCTGCAATATTCTCAATAATTTAAAAGTATTCAAGGACAAATACAGTAAAATCAAAGACTGCACCTATGGAGATTTGTTTAGTTTAATAGACTCAAAATAAAATGTGAAAGCAATAAACACAAGATTTTTATCCAAAGTAAATACATGCTTTGCTGTGTTAGTTTTTCGTTACTATGACAAATAGCAAAGACACACAAATTAAAGAAGGGTTTATTTTGGATCATGATTTCGGAGGTTTCAGTTCATAGCCAGCTGGCCCTAAGACAAAGTTTTTCGCAGAAGAGTACAGCATAGAGAAGCTTCTCAACTCATGGCAGCAATGAAGCAGAAAGAGAGAGAGCAAGGGATCACGGGAAATACATAGTTCCCAAGGGATACTCCAATCACCCACACCCTTCAACAAAGCCCCAGCTGCCTACAATTGCCATCACAGCCCAATAATCCATTCAGCTATCAATGGATTAATCAAATGATGTGTTTGGAGCACTCATGCTTTAATTACTTCCCAAAAGAAGTAGTTCTGAGCATTGCTGCATTAGGGACCAAGCCTTTTGAACATTGCTGCATTAGGGACCAAGCCTTCAACACTCAATTTTTTGGAGGACATTCCAGATCCAACCCATATCAATCTGAAGCAACAACATGAAATATCACGTTGTAATTTAGAGGGCATTGGTTAAAGTCAGTCAATCAATACAATTGGGTATTCAATAAGTGATTGGATTAATGTCAGTACAACATTTGTGTAATGTAGATAGTCTACGATATAAACCCAAATTTATAATGAGCCAGAATATATTCCTTTTTTCTGTAGTATCCTCAAACTTGTCGATTTTTCACATCATATCGTCAAACTGTTATGTGTTATCCTCTTAGAAATAATAGCTCTAAGCCAGGTAAAGTGTCGCACACCTGTAATCCCAGTGGCTCGGGAGGCTGAGGCAGGAGGATCTCGAGTTCAAACCAGCCTCCGCAAAAGCGAAGTACTAAGCAACTCAGTGAGACCTTGTCTCTAAATTAAAAATACAAAATATGGCTGGGGATGTGGCTCAGTGGTCGAATACCATTGAGTTCGATCCCCGGTACTCCCCCCACCAAAAAAAGAAATAATAGCTCTTTAAATTCTGTTTTTTTCTATCAATATTATCTAATAGATTGCTCATACTTAGCTTTGGGACAGATTAAAGCAATTTCATGTTTTGATTTTTTACACTTCATGCATTTTAAGCAAAAGAATGTGTGGAACAGAATAAGTAGGGATAAAATAACATCTCTTTTTCCAGTATCTTCTAACATGTAACATAAATATGGAAGGAAAAAACTCAAACAAAAGAAAAACACCATTGCTAATAATGTCTCTAAGAAGCTAAAAAGATTTGTTAAAGGTTTGCTATAATGCAGAAAGTCCGCTAGCAGAAAATTAAAAGTTCATGATACATACAAACCTGGTTTTAAGCCTACATTGAAAAGAAGTCTGGGAATTTTAATATTGCATGAAATAGCTGATGTAAAAAAACGTGTAAAACAAGATTCAAGAACTTACAAATGCTTTTGGAGATACAGTTGTATTCAACCGAAGAACTATCTGTAACACCTGTGGCTTGATCAAATTTTAAAGGTAATTCTGGCTGCCTTCAAATGCTCACAGCCGTGCATTAATATTGCTTTTGAGGAAATGTGCTTATTGAAGAATACCCTTACTTTATACACATGTGGCAAAAATATATTTACTACATGTCATATTAACTTGAAGAAAAAGAATTTTACAATGCAAATAACTTACTTCCATCAATAAATCATAAATAAGTAGGACACCAAAATGAAATAAATGTGATACTTTAAATCAAGAAAAATAATCTGAAATCTGCTATATTTTTTGGATGATATTAGGACTTCAAATCTAAGTCATTTCAAATAGTTGTCCATTTCATCAGTCCATTTCAAGTAAGTTATTTAAAAAGGGGTTCTCTAAATTGCTGAGACTGGCATTGAACTTGTGATTCTCCTGCCTCAGTCTCCCAGCTGCTGGGATTATAAATGTATGCCAATGCTCCCAGCTTTATTTTTATTTCTTATATTAAAATGACTATGGCAACTTTTACTCCCTAGGGAGAAAAATGCCCCCAATTTATTATATATAAATCTTAATGGTTTCAATTAGCCATTTTTCTTGCAAAGCTTCAAAGCAGTTTTCCTCATTGTTTCTCTTAAATTTGAATTTTGAATGAATGTAATTGATTATTATCTTAGATATCAAGTAGAGTTATTTACATTAGATGCAAAAATCTGAACTAATTTGATGTCTATTAAGTACTTTTGTGATGAAGTCCAATTCCAAACAGGAATTTTACAGATTATTAGTAGCAAAAATATGATCATTTTTTCTGTTAGAAGTGAGTAAAGGGTAGTATGAATTCACGTTGTTAATTATCACTATGTTCTTTTTTTATTGGTTCTCCTTATTTGGTTCCTTTTAGTTATACATGGCAATAGGATTCATATTGACATACTTTTAAAAGTATGGGATATAATTTGTTCTAATTCAGCCCCCAGTACTTTCCCTTGACTCCCCTTTTCCCTTCCCCAGTCCTCTTCCCTCTACTGTTCTGATCTTCTACATATTTATAAGTTTTTTTTTTTTTTTAATTAGTGCTTTGTGGATGTACAAGATGATAAGATTCACTGTGGTGGATTTATATATGTACATAGGTTGGGTCAGATTCATTTGACAGTTTCCCTATCCTATCCCTCCTCCCTTCCCTTCATTCCATTCTACTTGACTGATGGTCCTTCATTTCTTTTTTTTATTAACCACCAACCCCCTTATTTTGGATTATGTACCACATATAAGAGAAAACATTCAACCTTTCACATTTTTGTACTGGCTTATTTCACTTAGCATGATAGTCTCCAGCCCATTCATTTACTCTCCAATGCCAAAAGTTTTTTCTTCTTTTTGGCTGAGTAATATTCCATTGTGTATATATACCACAGTTTCTTTATCCATTCATCTGTTGAAGGGCACATAGGCTGGCTTGGCTCCAAAGCTTGGCTAGTATGAATTGTGCTGCTGTGAATATTCATGTATCTGTGTCACTGTAGTATGCTGATTTTAAAACTTCTGGATATAGATCAAGAAGTAGAAGAGCTAGGTCATATGATGTTTCTATTCCTAGTTTTTTGAGGAATCTTCATACAGCTTTCCTGAGTGGTTGCACTAATTTGCAGTCCCATCAATGATGTACCTTTTCCCCACATTCCTACCAATACTTATTGTTTCTTGTATCATTGATAATTATCATTCTGACTGGCATGAGATGCAACATCATTGTAGTTTTAATGTGCATTTTTCTAATTGCTAGAGATATGAACATTTTTCTCATATACTTATACTTGTTGAACATTTGTATTTCTTCTTTCAAGATGTGTCTGTTTAGTTCTTTTGCTGATTTATTGATAGTTATTTGTTGTTTTATGTTAAATTTTTTGAGTTCTTTGTATATGCTGCATATGAATGCCCTATCTGAGGAGCAGGTGGCAAAGATTTTTTCCCATTCTGTTATCTCTATCTTCAAACACTTGTGTCCTTTGCTATAAAGAAGCTTTTTTAGTTTGATGCCATTCCATTAACTAATTTTTTATTTTACATCTTTTCTTTAGGAGTATCAAGGAAGTCAGTTCCTGAGCAGACATGTTAGAGTGTTGGGCCTACATTTTCTTCTAGCAGTTGCAGGATTTCTGGTCTAATTCCTACTTCTCTGATTCACTTTTAGTTGAGTTTTATTCAGGATGAGAGATAGGGGTTTAATTTTATTCTCCTGTATGTGGATCTCCAGTTTTCCCAGCTCTATTTGTTAAAAAAGCTGTCTTGTCTTTAACATATTTTTGGCACCTTTGCCTAGTATGAGATAAATGTATTTGTGTGGATTTGTCTCTGTGTCTTCTGTTCTATTCCAATAGTCTTCATGCCTGTTTTGGTGTCAATACCATGCTGTTTTTATTACTATAGCTCTGTAGTATTATTTGAGGTCTGCTTTGCTTTTCTCACTAAAGATTGCTTTGGCTATTTTGGGTCTCTTATTTTTGCAAATGAAGTTCATAACTTCTTTTTCTAGTTCTATGAAGAATGTCATTGGAATTTTGATAGGAATTGCATTGAATCCATATAGCACTTTTGGTAGTATGGCTATTTTGTCAATATTGATTCTGCCTATCCAAGAATATCAGAGATCTTTCCATCATTCAAGGTCTTTTTTAATTTCTTTCTTTGGTGTTCTATAGTTTTCATTGTAACGGACCTTCATCTCTTTTGTTAAATTAATTGTCAAATATTTTATTTTACTTTTAGAAGCTATGGTGAATGAAATAGTTTTCCTAATTCCTATTTTCAGCAGATTCAGGAGTATAATAATATAATTTATTTATGGATTTTGATCTTGTATCCTGCTACATTGCTGAATTCATTTATGAGATACAGAAGTCTTCTGGTGACTTTTTTGGAATATCTTCTTCCAAATATGGGATCATTCTGTTGGCAAACAGGCAAATAGGAACTCTACTATTCCTATTATTATTATTCCTTTGATTTCCTTATCTTGCCTAATAGTTCTGGCTGCAGTTTTTTTATTGGGTAGTTTTGTACTTGCTGAGTACTATGGTTTATTTAATTCTTAATATTGAGAAGGGTTTTTTGATATACATAGATGCTCCATTGTTGGGGGCATAAATATCTGTGATTGTTATAACTTGTTGACGTATGATTCTCTTAAACAGTATGAAATACGGTTTCTTATTGCTTTGCCTCTTCTGATTAATCTTGACTTCAAGTTCACTTTATCTTATATGAGAATAGCAACCCCTGTATATTTATGGGACCCATGTGAATGGTATGTTTTTTTTTTTTTTTTTTCCCATCTTTTCACTTTCAGTCTGTGGATGTCCTTGTCAGTGAGGTGAGTCTTTTGCAGACAGCATATTGTTGGGTCCTGGTTTTTAATCCAATCTGCCAACCTATGTCTGTTGACTGAAGAGTTTAAACCATTTGTATTCAATGATGTCACAGAGGAATGATTTTATTTCCTTCCATTTTATTTCTAATGTTTAAATCAGACTTGGTTCTAATATAATTTACTATTATTTTAGTGTAATTCCTCATTGTGCTAGTTTTCATTTCTATTTTTCATTTCTTCTTCATGAAATATTTTAGTAAGTTTGTTTTTTTAATACAGTCTTCCTAGTTATGAATTCTTTTAGCTTTTGTCTATCATGGAAGGTTTTTATTTCATCTTCAATACTGAAGATTAGTTTTGCTGGGTTCAGTAATCTTGACTGGCATCCATCTTATTTCAGTTCTTGATATATATTTATTCCAAGACCTCCTGGCTTTTAGGGTCTAACTTGAGAAATCATTTGAAATATGGTTGTTCTATCTCTAAATGTGACAGGTTGTTTTTCTCTTCCAGCTTTTAAGTTTTTATCACTTTTCTGCATGTTAAGCATTTTCATAATAATGTGTCTTTGAGTGGATCTATTGTGATTTTTATATTTGGTATCTAATATGCCTCCTGTTTTGAATTTTCATTCTTTTTCTCAAGGTTTGGAAGGTTTTTTGATATTATACCATGGGAAAAAATGTACATTCCTTAAGTTTGTAGTTCAGAGCTTTCATCTATACCAATGAATCTTAAATTTAGCCTTTTAATGTTATCTGAGATTTCTTGAATATTCTGTTCATGGTCTCTTTACATCTTAATGGTCAACTTTACTTTCAACATTCTATACTTTGTCTTTGAGGCCTAAAAAATCTGTCTTCAAAGTGTTCTAATCTATTATTGGTGATGCTTTATATTGAATTTTTAATTTGTTTTATTGATTCAATAAAATTTTTTTCAGAATTTTTATGTCTTCATTTCCTATATTTTCTCTCTGATTTCACTCCTTACATCTTTTAGCTCATAGAACAGTTTATGAATTTTCTAAATTCCTTATCTGATATTTTCTCTACTGTGTTGTCAATAAAGTCTTGTTGAGGCATTATAAGCTATTTAAGATGGTATGCTCCCTTGCTTTTTCATACTGTTTGTATGCCTGACTTCTTCTGACTTCTTCTAAGTGAAGGACTACTTCTTCTAAGGGATGTTCTTTTTGTTAAGAGCCTGGTGTTGGGTGAATATCCAGATAATGATATTTTAAGTCAATGTGTGAACTCTGCTGATCCCAATATTAGCAGCACTTTATAAGATGCCACTGAGCCCTATTTGCTATAACCACTTCAGAACCATGTCTTGTTCTATTCAGTTTTATAAGTAGTAAGTTTATTTCAGTTGTTCTCTACAGTTCCTCAAATTGAGTTATAAACCTATAATAAATTTCTGGAATATGTCCAGAATTTGTCATTGAATTTGGTCAGCTTACTATATCTTAATTGACAGTTAAAAGGGGAGAGGAAGAAAGTTTGGGCAAAAAGGAGAAGGAAAAAGAGAGAGAGAGACAAGACAAGGAAAATACAAAAGAGTAATTTACACCAAGGTAGAAAGGAGAATGGTTGTTATTTGAGGTAGTATCAGATAATGCAAAAGGATGAGTAGGGGGTAAGAGGAGCAGGTATAAACTAATGTGAGGAAAACAAAGATAGGAAGATTGATTCCAATTAATGTTTTCCACCATTAGATGATATGTATTCAAATGAATTAAAGGTACAATGTTGGTTTTTGGGTTAACAATTATCATTCAAGACCCTGCACCAAATAAAAGACAAAGTAGCCCCAAATCTTCATCATGCTGGCTTACGATCAGATTCCTAAACAAGACTCCCAAAGCACAAGAAATCAAAGCAAAAATCAATAAGTGGAATGGATTCAAACTAAAAAGCTTGTCTCAGCAAAGGATATCATAAATAATGTGAAAAGAGAACCTAAAGAGTGGGAGAAAATCTTTTCCACATGCACTTCAGATAGAGCACTAATCTCCAAAATTTATAAAGAACTTACAAAACTTCACACCAAAAGTACAAAGAACCCAATCTTAAATGGGTTCTTGTACTTTTGGTGTGAAGTTTTGTAAGTTATAAAACTTACAAAAATGGGCCAAGGAACTGGACAGATACTTTACAGTACCTTATGAAAAAGAGTTCAATATCTCTAGTAATTAGAGAAATGAAAATTAAAACAACTCTAAGATTTCATCTTACTGCAATTAGAACGGCTTTTATCAAAGAACACAAACAACAATAGATGTTGGCGTGAACGTGGGGGAAAAAGGCACACTTTTACATTGCTGGTGGAGTTGCAAATTGGTGCAGCCACTCTGGAGAGCAGTGTGGAGATTCCTCCAAAACTTGGAATGGACCCACCTTTTGACATAGTTATCTCATTCCTTGGCCTATACCCAAAGGACTTAAAATCAGCATAGTACAGTGACACAGCTATATCAATGTTTATAGCAGCTCAATTCACAATAGCTAGATTGTGGAATCAAACTAGATGCCCTTCAACAGATGAATGGATAAAGAAATGGTGGTATATATACAAAATGGAATATTATTCAGCTATAAAGAAGAATAATATTATGGCATTTGCAGACAAATGGATGGAATTGGAGAATTTCATGCTAAGTGAAATAAGCCAATCCTCAAAAACTAAAGGCTGAATGTTTTCCATGATAAGTGGATTATGATATATAATGGGGGTTTGGGGGTGGGAGTGAGAGAAGAGCAGAGGAACTTTAGATTACATAGAGGGAAATGATAGCAAGGGGGATATGAAAAATGGTGGAATGAGCAGCTATCATTACCCTATGCCCATGTATGGTTACATGAATGGTGTGAATCTACATCATGCACAACCATAGAAACAAAAAGATGTACCCCATTTGTGCACAGTGAATCAAAATGCAGTATGTAAAAATAAAAAATAATTTAAAAAAGAGTTATTTATATGATCAAAATTGACATTTGAGTTGTTTACAGTAAACTATGTTGAGGTGAGGAAAATACTTATTGAATCTTGGTTTAGATTTCATTGGTGTTTGGAAATTTAGCAGATGTACATCACTACTTGGCTGTGGATCTCTCCTGAATTAGGGCCCAGCAGCCCATTCCCTAGTTGCTATGAACCTCCTACTACGAGCTTCTGGTTTGTCAGCTCAGGGGCCTGCAGTTGACTACTGAGAAGGTGTCTTGTGGTAGATTGGCTGTTTCTGTTGTGTGAAGTAGTTCAGGATGCAGGCTCTGATGTGTCCCTGTGGTCGATGTTGGTTATCATGTGCCTGCTCCCCTCTACAGATTCCTTTTTGCAGTATCAAAGATTCTGGTGGCAGTGTGTGAGTGCAGTCTGTGAATACGTCTACAGGTGTTCTGTGATACAGCAGTATTCACCTGGTTATCACTGTTCTCAGAGATACTGTAGTGAATGGTCTCAGGTGGTTAATTGTTTTGTAGTCTCTACTGCCCTAAGTTGTGAATGGTGGGTGTTGATTACCCTTATATACTAAGTCTGATGCAAGGTCTTGCAAGTATCCAAACAATGTCCTGTCACTTGCTGGTTGTGACTATAGTTCAGGGATGCTCCAGTTAAGGCTGGGATAGGTCCCTTACTGCTGCATAGATTATAATGTCCTGCTGGGTTGATTTGTCACTGAATATTCAGGCAGCTTCCCTAGAGGTACAGTTCCATGATTCTAGGGATTGTCCCTAGGCTTCCCAGGCCCCCCCCCACTAAGTGTCAGTGTTTCATTTGTTAGGGACCAAAGCTACTTGACTGGTGTCTCTGCCTGAGTCAAGTGAGCAGATACTGCACAGAGCTTTCTGTCCTTTCCTGGGTTGCAGAGGCTGAGCAGGGATAGGTGCACTTTCAGGCTCAGATCCTCAACAGCTCATTTGTTTTTCCTGTTCACAGTGAGAGGGAGGGCAAGGGGATTTCAGCAATTTGTGTCTAGTAGTAATCCTTCTAGAACTTCTTTCTAGCTGATTCTTAAGAGATACCACTGCAGGGAAGTTCTTCTCTGGTTAATTTGCAGATGTCTGGGTGTGGGAAGAGGTCATGTTGATTTCAGGGTGTAAGTGTTTGACTGAGGGCTCCATAAGAGGTCTGTGGATGGATCCTTGGCTCAGTTTTCATTTTGCAATTTGGTTTGAATCTGTTTGAGCTTGCAGTAGAGTTCTCTAAAGAAACAGAATCTATAGGAGATATGATTATAAAAAGGTGTTTTATTACATTGACTTATAAGCTCAGAAGCTGGAAAGTCCACAATGATTGTCTGCAGACTGGAGAGCTGGAGGAACCAGTAGCTGTACACTGAAAATGGCTGAAGCCTCAGCACAAGAGGGATCTATGATGCTACCCCACTCTCAGATCAAAGGCCTCTGGTAACGGCCTGGAGAATCACTAGCAGGATCTGCTTTGGAAGAATGAAGGAGGGAGAGTCTAATATCCTCAGGGGATTGCAGAAGCTATCAAGAACCAGTTCAAGAAGAATAGAGCAAAGTGAAGCCAACAGAAAGGCCACATGGACTGCAACAAACAAGGCCACAGTGGTGGAGCTACATAAGCCCTTTGGAGAGAACATCACTTTGTCATGTGCTACAGATGCTGGACGTGGAACTACACAATTAGTTTGCTCAGCTGTATTTCAGTCTTGCTTTGGTCCCATCCCTTCTTTCTATGCCCCTATTTTTGTGAATGGAAATGTTTATTCTGTACCTTTTTATATTGGATACTTATAAATAGCTTTTGTGTTTTACAGGAACTCATGTGGAAAGCTTGTTCTGAGTCTCAGAGGAAACTATGGACTTTAACTTTTGGGAAATATTGGAACTGTTGAAACTATGGGGACTCTTGAAAATGGACTAAATGTTTTTTGAACTGTAAGATGTTCATGAATGTTTTTGGGACCAGGGATGGAATGTTATGGTTTGGATGTGATGTGTCCCCTGAAACCCATGTGTGAGACAAAGCAAGAAGTTTTGGAGGAGAAATGATTGGGTTATGAGAGACTTAATTCAATCAGTTAACTGATTCTCATGGAGGGATTAACTGAGTGGAAAATGAAGGTATGTAAGGTAAGGCAATTGGAGCATGGCTTTGGGGTATGTATTTTGTATCTGGAGAGTGGAGTCTCTATTTCTGCCTCTGATCATCATGTGAGCTGCTTTCCTCCACCATGCACTTCTGCCATGATGTTCTGTCTCACCTCAAGCCCAGAGGAATGGAACTGACTGACTATTCAGTAAGACCTCTGAAACTCTGAGCTCCCAAATAAACTTTTCCTCCACTACAATTGTTCTGGTCAGGTCCTTTAGTCATAGCAGCAAAATAATGTGACTAAAACAGAGCTGTTTTAAGAACCCTTCTGTTACTGTTGTGCTTTAAATTTTGTCTATCTTTACAGCTGTTTTTAGGTGAATAATTTTAAGAGAATTTCTGCTTCCCATTCTCTCTCTGTTGCTCCTCTTCTCATTCTCAGGTCTGGGTTCAGAGTTAGGGTATTCTGAGTTTGTTTTCTATTCTGGCAACCTAACTTCCAGTCTCTCCAGGTCTCAGACTTTATAGTACTGAATCTTGGGGCATTTATGTTGTTGCTCACCTCTCAATCCTGCTGTTCCTCTGTTGCCTCCTTTCTGTATTGTGAGGAGATCAGGACTCATTGCCTAGCTCACTGCCATCTTTCCCTTTTCTCTAGCTCTTTTTTTAAATGAAAGTATTATACACTTAAATATGCAAGATTGATTTCCTTAAATGATGATTGCCTAAATGTTGGATTTTACTAATTGCTTTAAAATTATTTAATGTGTAAATTTAGCTAACAAATATTAACTTGAATACTTATTCTAAAGCAGTTTGTTGGATACAAAAAAATATTAAAATGCATATTTTCCCTGCAATAAAACAATTTTACAATTTATTAGGGTATGTAAATAAATAAATCAAATATCACTATACATAGTTGTAAGATCAAAGATAATGAATGCAAAGAGGACTTGGGATACACAAGGTGGGGTTATATTAAGAAATAAAAAAAAGTGGGAAATAAGTGAATTTTGGAGAACAAGATATTTTAGAAGAAAGGTAGTAGCTAATTCTGTTCAAAAAGAGTATTTCAAACAATGACCAGAAGTTTCAAGATGGCATTGTGCTGTTCAGACACTTTATGCAATACGTTATTGTTTAGATGTTGTATGCTTATGGAAAAGGAGGCTTAAAGAAGATTACAGGCAATAATAGACTGTGAAGAGTCTGGTGGACCATAACTTGAACTTTATTACTATAAGAGTTCTTACAAGACATTGACAGATAAGCAGCAGACTGAAAATGTTAGTTTTTCATTTTATAAGAGTTACTCCAGTAGTTATTATAATGTGAGGTGATATAGGGTAAGGAGGAATGAAATGAAATGTGTAACCTGGAAAAGAGAAGAGAAAAACTAACATCACTTAGCAGTCTATTGTAGCATCGAGAAAAATTATGATCATAGCCCAAATACCATTGTGAAGGTAGGAGTTGAAAGAAAGGAACAAATTTAAGAGGTAACCAGGAGGTAGAATTGAAGATATTTAACTGTAGTATCACCATTGCAATCAGCTTAGAATTTTCCTTCAGAAGTACTCTGCAGTCCAATTTCATGAGCAAAATAGTGAGACGGGTGGATTGCTCTAGAGCCACAACATTTTAAAGAGGTAAATGGAAAAGAGAAGGTATCAAGCAGTGTAAAGATACCTAGAAGAAAGTAAATCACATAAAATAAATCATAAATTTTCATGGTAAACTTATGATTAGTTGGGTTGTAGTAGATTAGTTGGGTTGTTTAAACTTTGGGTAGAGGGAAATTTTGGATGTCATGAAATGAGTCTACATTCTGTTCATGGTGGTGGTTACCCATAAATATGCACTTATTTAAATTCAAAGTACTATACAACAAAATAGTGAATTTTACTCTACATAATTTTAAAAATTCAGTAACTCAGTAACTCAGTAAGAGTGATTGAACAGATAATTTATGTAAGAGATTAAAACTTTAATTCATTTTACTTTGAATACTAGCAAACATTCAATGATAAGGTAAACATTTCTATCATTCAAATTTGATGAATGTTCAGTTTTTATTCACTTGTATTTCACTGCAAATAAATGAAACTTTTTCATTTATTGTAATTTTTCCATTTGTGATTTGGCTTTCTGAGGTTTCAGTTACAAGCCACCAATGGTGATTTGAAAAATTAAATAGAAAATTCCAGAGGAAACAATTTATTTTTTAATTGTGGATGATTGTGTGATGAAATCTTGCACCATATTATTGCATCTGCCAAAGATGTAAATCATTTCTTTTGTCCATTATATGAATTAGTCACTTGGTAGTTGTCATGGTTATCAGACTGACACAAGAATGGTGATATTAAAAATTATATTATGATATATTTTTATAATTGTTTTATTTTAATATCAGTTGTTAATCTCTTACCAAGTTTAATCTATAAATTTATATGAATGTATAGGATATGAATGTATAGGAAAAATAAAGTAGATATAGAGTTTCATACTATCTGCAAATTCAAGCATCACTAAGTGTCTTAGGTCACAGCCCCCCACATATAAGGGGTAGAACTGAATGTGACTTCATTCATGTGACTTCAACTGGTTCAGATTTTTATCCACATCATTTTTATGCTAATCACAGAATCAATCTGAAAATACTGAAACACCATGTACATTTGATGATTGAGCCTTTAGAAGTTTTAGGTTTTTGTAATAATAATCCTGGATTTTTAATGCTAAGTTCTGAGCAAACTAAATACAGAAGGTTTCATGAGATTTAAGAAGTAAATACAGTATCCTAAAGTAACTAAAACACAAAGACATGAATTTAGTCTAATTTTCTGACTAGTTCACATTACAAAATTAGAGATGGGTGTGAGTGGTATTCATCACTCCATTGGTATGTTCAGTTGCTCATTGTATTGTTGTAACCTGTTCACTGTTCTACATAACAACATCTGAAACATTAAAACATATCATATAGCATTACATGTTACAACTAACTTGTAAGAGAATTTCAGTAACTCTGCCAAATATTTTTATCTAATTTTACATTAAACTTCAGAAAATGAACATTGGTAAGATAGAAATTCTGACAGAAGAAAGACTTATTATGTGAAAGAATGGAATAAAACACCATTTTCAAAACACTTTCTTAGAATTACACAAACTGGAGTGACATTCTGTAACTTATACTGATTGAATGTTTAAATCAAAACATTGGTTGATCTGTGTGATTTTATCTCTATATATTATGAAGTTCTTTCTCTTTCATTTAGTTAAACCAAATGCACAATTCTCTCTTATCCTGTATCTTCATTTCCAGTCAATAATACTGAGAAAATACTAGAAGGGAAAAAGAGACTCAGCATGTCTCTTAGTTCGGTCTTGGCAGTATGACATAGATTATTGGTTTTATACTGAGTCACAACCTCCAACTCAATGTTCATTATAGGAGTAGAGGAACTAATGCATATCCATTATAAAGTAAGAAAGTTAAGTTCTTCCTCAACTTTGTTTCTTAATCATATCCTAGGAAAATTTTCTCTAATTTTTATAAGTATGTAAAAACTATACAGGGAATTTAAAATATGTGATAGATGTTTAGAGTTTTCTGAAGGTCTTACTTTTATTATTTTTAATACTAATAAAGGTATTATATTAAATAAGCATGCAGAGATTTTTGTATATTTAATCCTATGTTAAAATATATTAAATTTTTACTTATTCAAAGCTACACTTTCACTAGATTTCAAAATATTACAATTTAATGATAGTATTTACATTTAATAGAAATATAGAAAGAACACAATGAGGATAGGTATTTACATACTTTTTTAAATAAAGAAGAAATACAGGGTGGAACTTAAAAATAAATGTTTTAAACAACTGAAAATCTTTCATAAATTTTATTCTTAATGGAAAGCTGAGGTGAAAGGCAACTATGGTTTAATGTAACTTCTAGGAAACTGAATAATTACCCTTGTGAAATATATCTGATTTAAAACATTGTTGACAACATTCAGCTCTTTCAGCGCCACAAATGTTTTATTTTTGTTTTGTTTTCTTTTTGACAAGATCTCTCTATTTTTCCCAGGCTGGTCTTAAATTCAGGATCCTCCTGCCTCTGCCTCCTATGTAGCTGGGATTACAAGTAAACTAAAAACTGAACAAGTTTCTATTAGTCACAACCAGAAATTTTTACACAAGTTAAAAGACATACCAAAGAAGGAATACTGAATTAATTATCCATGGTTGTTTAGAAGCTAAGAAAATCCTGAGCACACAATTCATTGTCAAAATATTTTAATAAACCAAAAAGAATCATTACAATATTAATGTGCTCTTTAATCTTAGTATTACTGGGAAAATACAAATAATTTTAAACAAAGCAAATCCAAAAGAAGGAAGAGCAGTGCATTTTCAAAATGAACTCCAGAAGACTAGAATGGCAGCCAAATATCATACTTGAAATTCCATTAAAAATCCAGATCTATAAGGTTAGATAAACGTGCATATACATGGATAGCTTTTACTACATTTTGTATTTGGCTTCCAATCAATGTTAACAGGATGCTACAAGTCCTTAAACCAAAACATCCTATACACATCACATTCTTAGAAAATGACATTACCAAATTCAAAACTCATATTAGAAGTAAATTTCTGGTAATCCTCACTAAAGTTGTAAGGAGGCCAAAATATTAATTGCAAAACAAGAAGCTAAAATGATGTAGCAGGTTCATTTAAAATAATGAAAATTGAGAGCCAAATGTTTCTGCAACAACTATAAATAAATTTTTAACATTTATGCTAACTTATTTAATAAATTTATATTTTCTGTTTATGGATTTGGGACTAGGAATAATCCATAAAATAATCCATAAAATAGTTGAATTAGTGAGCAAGGGTGATGAAATATATTACTTTCCTATGGTATCCTATGTGAGAAGCTGTTTTAGCCTTTTCAGAGACAAAGCACAAATGAGGCTTTTTTCAGTTCAGTCATTGCTGATTGGTCCATTATGTTACTTTTTCAGCTATGATACTTGTACCATGTGCCACAAGTGCTAAGAGATTGTTTTTCCATTTTGTGTGATCAACTTAATGCTTTTTAAAAATAGAGCGAACACATACACATATACAAAACTATCTGCATTTCAGGAAAGTACTGAGAACAAAATATTTACCACATCAACCCCCAAAACATTTTATCAACAAAATACTTTTCATGATGGTTAAAAAATACATATTTGATATTTGAAATATCTAATATTTTTCAACATGAAGTTAAATGTTAGAATAGGGGTAGCTTGTACAACCTGCTTTTTCTAGTTTTTTTTTTCTTTTTTTTTTAACAGAGTTAGACAGAAATGACTTTTGTTAAGTTCTATTCTATTAGGAAAAAAGTAACACCAAAATTTTTTTATAGGTTCACATGGGGAGTAAAAATATCAAGTTTAGTTTTTACTCTTACAAGTGAAAAAATATTAAGGTAAATGAGTTACTCCTTCCTAAGTTTTCAAGGAGCTTCTTCTGGATTTGTAGATATATATGTACAAATCTATATGTATATATATGTACATAGGCATATATATATAAAATTCTTAACATATGGATTACATGTATTGTATATATGCCATTTTAAAAATTGAGTAATATTACATTGCAAGTTACTCATAACCTGTCATTTTAAGATAAGCAAATTTTATAGTTTTAAGATAGTCTGAAAAATGTTTTTGTCTCACCTATTTCTTGGAAATATAAACTTTATAGAAAGTTAAATTACATAGATAAATGAATTTATACTAAACCATTGATTTTTTTTCACCAATGAACTCATGTATATTTGATTGTAGGAAACATAAAATTTCTTCATTTCATATTTCATTTCTTTATTTTTGGCACTACATCCTCATGAATATACAGATATTTTGTTTTATAACCCTCCCTAACTCACTTCACACACTCATATTTTGAATTCCATCTAGGATAAAGTCCTATACTTATTTCATAATATTATGTCTCCATACTTCCGACATATCAAGAAAGACCAGAGAAAACCTTGTGGTACCAAGTCCAAATGATTGACTCATGCTATTAGGAAACACCACTCATTACAAAGAAAATGTCCAGGATGATTGGCCTATGTTTAAATCTTAGCTCCTCCAGTCATAAACCTTTTGTTATTAGATCAATTTACTTAATCTTTGAAATCTTCAGTTTTCTTATATTTAAACTTTAAATGATAATAAATTTACCTACCATGTGTTTATGTGTGTGTATCTTTGTGTGCATATTAAGTTATAGTGCATATACTGTGCTTATAGTATCCATTTCAAAGAAAGAGTAAAAGGGTTTCTTCATGTGCACACACACACACACACACACACACACACACACAGAAAGAACATTTAAGTGTTCATTTAAGATCACTTAAATGAATATAGTTTGAATAATTCATATCTAAAATGCTTAGGACCCAAAATGCTTCCAGTTTGTGATATTTTTTTCAGATTTTGGAATATATGCAGAAAAAAATGAGATACTATGGGTTGGGACCCAATTTTTAAAAAAATACTTTCAGTTGTAAATGGACACAATATCTATTTTATTTATTTATATTTATGTGATGCTGAGGATCGAACCCAGTGCCTCACGTTTTTGAGGCAAGTGCTCTACCACTAATCTAAAACCCCAGCCCCAACAGGGCCTAATTTTAAACACAAAATTTATATTGTGAATTGTGTATATTTCATATGCTCCTTATACACATAGCCTGAAGGTCATTACCATAGAGAAGAATTTTAGTGAAGTTTCATTTTCACTTGTGGAGAGCAGTGACAGAGGATGGGAGAGCAGTGACTGAGACTGGGGATCTCTGATGACCTCATGGCTGTGGCATGCCTGGTGCCTAGGAATGTTTCTGTGCAAGGGCACAGGATGCTTAGCTGCTGTGGCAATGCCCTGCATGAGGAGGCTCTGTGCAAGAGTCCTATCAGCTCTGACCTTGATCTCAGGCACACAGCTCCTGGGAAGGAAGGAATTCTTGTGTTAGACAACCACAATGTTTCACCACTCTGCTACTCCTGAGCCTGCCTCCTTTAAAGAAACTTTAAACAATGGACTTTCCTGAGAGCCTCGCAAAGCTCCTAACATTGCACTTTGCAACTGTGTATTACAACTGTGGAAAAGTTACATTGATGTCCTAGTTTTTCTAACTGTCCTGAATACAAAGCATATTGGTTGCATAATCTTTAACCTGATAATGAGACATATTCAGATAAAGATTGCAGATTTAGATCCACCTTTCCATCAGAAATTAAAGCTCCATCTGATCCCAGTTTAATCTTCAAAATCTGCGTTTGGGAATCTTTATTTTCCAATATCCCATCGCCCCTCAAAGGATCGAGAGTTTGGTCGTGCTGCTCTCAGCATTCACTGTTATTATTGAAAAGGGAGCTAAACCGGCCATGACAGGCTGCATTTAGGGCATGAAAGATTTCAGGCCTAGATAGCCCATTCCAGGAAGGCTACTAGATTAGGACTGGCCTTTGGCAAACAACCAATTGGGAACTAACAAGCCAATGCCTAGCATTCCAAATCATATATGTCAATATGTTAAGACCTGGGTCTTAAGCCAATGGAAACACGCCAAACCACACATGTTGGAAGATCAGTCAACTGTGTACTTTGCTTTGTTCAAATTTCCCGCTGTACTGTGGAGCTCATAAAAATCCCACAGAATCGAGACTCGGGACTCTCAGCCAGTACCTGCTGTGTCAGTGAACGCTGTGAGTCCGAGCTCAAGCTTGCAATAAAGACCCTTTTGCTTTTGCATTGGAGACGGCTCCCTGGTGGTCTTTGGGGATTCGCGATCTGGGCACAACATTATCATATGAGTTCAACAATGAATTTCGCCACATGTCATCTTACATAAAATGCTCAAAAAGGTTCAGGGTTTTGAGGATTTTGGATTTGGGATTTTGAGACTAGGGATCCTATATTTCCATTGTTTGTCATGTGGTGTGTGCATTTGTGTGTGTGTGTGTGTGTGCGTATGTGTGTGTTTCTTTATATACTTCATTTAGGCATTTTATTCCAAATCATGAAACTATCCCTGGTATCACACTAAATTATTTGGGAAATACACTATTTTACCCAAGAGATTTTCACACTATAAGAATTCACTTTTACTAGAGCAAAAAAACAAAAATGCTATATTCATAATAATTGTGAATCTAGCACTTTTTTCAGATTGTATTGGTTATCTAATCATCTAAATAAATTTTGAAAGAATATATTCAATATTTCCAAAGAAACATGGACTTACCAATCTATATTAAAACATATGGAAGAGCTTCAAACATAATCAATTTGGAAGAAAAGATAATAATTTTGCTAAAATGAAAATAGAAACAACAATGGGAATTTTTTAAATTTGGAATCAAGTTAAATAAAATGAGGCAATCCATTGGGAGGGGCAGCTACTAATATTTTCCCTATACATTCTCAAGTGATGCTTTTCACATTTAAGTAGAATAGAATGAATCCCTTAGATATTGATAAAAGGTAATAGCAGAGAACTTTTGAAGCTAATATGCAAAGAGGGAATTTTGGTATTAATGCACTTTAGTTATACATAACTAAAGTTATTGGGGTTCCTTTTGATGGAATGATATAAGTATGAAATGGTTGCTCCAATTCAGTTCTCAGTATTTCCTTTTACATCCTCTCCTATTTCCTCCTCTTCCCTTTTTTCTACTCTACTCATCTTCCTTCTATTTATAGTTTTTTGAATTAGTGTTTATTGATATATATATATATATATAAAGGTGAAATTACATATATATATATATATAAAGGTGATATATCTATATCTATCTATCTATATATATATATATGTAAAGGTGAAATTCCCTGTGATATACTCATATAGGTATATAGGATAGTTTGGTCAATTTCATTTTACCATTTCTCCCATTTCCTGTCCTTCCTCCCTCACCCTTTGTCCCCTTTTACTACTCCACTGATCTCTCTTCTATTTTCATGGGATCTTTTCCTCTATTTCTTTTCCTTATTTTTGGTCTAGCTTTTGCATGTGAGAGAAAACATTTGACCCTTTATTTTCTGAGACTATCTTATTTCACTTAGTAAGATGTTCTCCATCTCCACCCATTTATCAGAAAATGCCATAACTTCATTTTTCTTAATGATCGATAAAAACTCCATTGGGTATATATACCATATTTTCTTTATCCATTCTTCTGTTGATGGGAATCTGCACCTGTTTCATGACTTAACTATTGTGAATTGGACTACTGTAAACATTGATTTTGCTGTATTATTATAGTAGGGTGCTTTTAATTCTTTTGGGAAAATACTAAGTAGTGGAGTAGCTGGGTCGTATGGTGGATCTATTCCTAGTTTTTTGAGAAACCTCCATTCTGCTTGACAGAGTTGTATTAGTTTGGAATCCCACCAATGATGTATGGGTGTGCTTTTTTTCCCCACATCTTCACTAGCATTTATTATTTGTATTCTTGGAAATTGCTATTCTGTCTAGAGTGAGATAAAATCTCAGTGTAGTTTTGATTTGCATTTCCCTGATTGCTAGAGATGTTAAGAATTTTTTCATGTAATTGTTAGTCATTTGTGTTTCTTCTTTTGAGAAATATCTGTTTGGTTCTTTTGCCCATTAATTGGGTCATTTGTTTTACTGGTGTTAATTTTTTTGATTATTTATACACTTTGGATATTAATTCCCTATTTATGGAGTAGGTGGCAAAAACATCCTCCCATTCTGTAGGCTCTCTCTTCACACTCTTGTGTCCTTTGCTGTGCAGTAGCTTTTAAAATTGATACAGTCCCACTTATTGATTCTTGGCTTTATTTCTCTCACTTTATAAATTTTGTTAAGGAAGTTGATGCCTGTGCCAAGGAAGTTGGGGTGTTAAGCCTACATTTTCTTCAAGGAGTTCAAGAGTTTCTGGCCTAATTTCTTAGGTTTTTGATCCACTTTGGGTTGATTTTTGTGTAGGATGAGAGATAAAAGTCTATTTTCATTCTTCTACATATGTGTATCTTGTTTTCCCAGCACCATTTGTTAAAATGTCTATCTGTTCTGTCTTTTCTCTAACATATATTTTGGCATCTTTTTCAAGTATCAGATTACTGTATCTATGTGGGTTTGTTTCTCCTTTGTTCCATCGGTCTACATGTCTGTTTTGGTACCAATACTATGCTGTTTTTATTACTATAGCTCTATAGTATAATTTGAAGTCTGGTTTTGTGATGCCTTCAGCATCAGCAAAGAAACCGAATTAACTATATTTATCAGTTGACACCTTACTGTCAAGAGTAATATGAGGCCATTTATTTTTTACATACTCACTTATTTTTTTCTTTCCTTTTTGCATTAGTGAGTTATAATTATACATAATAATGAATTTATTGTTACCTATATGTACATGCATATAATTAATTCATTGCATACCTATTCTCCCCTTCGCCTTTGTTTATATTATTTTGTACCTATTTGATAAGGAACATTCATTTGTGTCTTATAACGTTTAATATTTATTTATGCTCTTCAACTCTTTCTGTCCTAATCTTTTTTTTTTTCATATTGTCATAGGCCAGGAGAATCATTATAGTGTTTTGCAAAATAAAATAAACAAGGTTTTATTTTAGGTACATCTTCATTTCCTTCTTTCACTTGTATATATTTTCTATCTTGATATTTTGATAAAAGAAATTTATTTGGATCCTACCTTCCCCCCATTACTCCTTACTTTATTCAGTCTTTCCTTGATTTGGTACTATCTTGAATTTCTGATTCCCTTAATGGCTATGAGTCACCTGTTACTCACTGTAGACCAATGAGTTCTGGAAATTCCCATTGTCTATATATGTTATGAAATGACTTTCATATAGAATGATATTACACTTATTAATTCAATTGCCAAGCTAAGTAGAAAAATAGCTAAATTAAAATGCATCTGTATAACTTGACTCTTTTTAAATATTTTTCATGGAAATTTAGTGCGATGCAGCTTTTCAATGTACTGAAGATAACTTTGGAGTTCTCCTGGAAACCTACCTTCCAAGGACAACATTGGTTTTGTGACAAAATGCCTTATAAATTTCTAACAAATGGATGCTTGAAATGCCAGTTGCAGTTGTTGATAAGTTAGAGCCTGATGATTAACTTCTTTCTATTATAAATGTTTCATCAGTTTGTGCCTAATAAAGAGACATATTTTGCCTATGGATTTAACCTATATAGCAAAAAGTGCAGAAAACGTCTTTCTAAATTACATTTTTCTGTTTTCTTTTTTTTTTCTTTTTGGTACCAGGGATTGAACTCAGGAGTACTCATCCACTGAGCCACATCCCCAACCCTTTTTTGTATTTTATTTAGAGTCATGGTCTCACTGAGTTGCTTAGCATCTCACTTTTGCTGAGACTGGCTTTGAACTCACAATCCTCCTGTCTCAGCCTCCTGAGCTGCTGGAATTACAGGCATTTGCCACCCAACACCTGGCTTAAATTATATTTTTTGAGTGATGAATATGATGGCATATACATTGATATTCAATAGAGTTCCAATTACTTATACGTTAGGGGTCCAGCATTTGATGTATAATGTTTAAGTTTTTACCAGGAACATAATTTTAAATAGAAATAATAAGTTTTCTATCATCCTGATGGTTTAAAAATCAGTGATTTACACTGTTCACTGTTCTATTTTGAACCATATTTCAGACAATGATTAATTAAGCCTCACAGTACCTTGAGATCTATTCTCTAAATTACGTGCAATAAACAAAGTGAAAACAAGAAAAAATTAGTAACTGTTTTCGGCTAAATATAATGAGAAACAGGATTATTCTAGTTTTCCACAGAAGCCTAACTGATTCATTCCTACTATGAATGTTATACTGGCATCATTGAAACAATTGCCTAACGTTATTATAGAGCCATACACATAGGCTATATGATATTGGAAGCTCGAAAAGAGTGAGAAAAAAATTACCAGATTCTGTCTGGCATCGAGAATCAATTAAGTCACCAGGCATGGTGGCACACCCCTGGAATCTCAATGACTTGGGAGACTGAGGCAGGAGGATTCCAATTTCAAGGCAACTCTCAGCAATTTAGCTAGGTCCAAAGCAACTTAGTGAGACACTGGATCAAAACAATATATGTATCAAAAAGTTGGGAACTATAGTCCTTTCTCTGTTATTGTTCTCATATTCTCAGCTCCTTATTCTTTGTTATTTTGCTTCTGTGGTTAAGGAGCTACTGATTAGGAAATTATATATCATATGGGTGACACAAGCATAGTGGACAGATTGAATATTCAGAATGCACTTGATAAGTGCCCTGTTCCAGTTTAACTACCTGCTGAGGTGTAACCAGATGTTAGCTACTTTAGAAGCAAGAACTGTGGATTTTCTGCCTCTGAGCAAATGCCACACAGTGAACATTAGCACAGGGATCTCATAATGCTGTATCTCCATTATAAAAATATGTCAGGTAGATATCTACATAAGAATTATAAGATCAGTCCCTTATTTGCAAGAATATCAGAAACTACAGTTGTTTTCCCTAAGCAAAGACTCAAAAACAACAAAAAGAACCATAGTATTGTTTTCTTGAATCTATGCTAAAACATTTATTTTATGTTACCTTACATGAATGTTTATCATGATCTTGTCAAGAAACAAATGGAACATTCCAAAAGGACTTTTGAAAGGAATTTAACAAAAGACCTGTTTATAGGTATGAGCAGGATTAAAGGAAATCAATAAAGCATAATGAAATGCCCTGGAGCTGTCAACAATAGACAGTTCTTTACATCCTTAAGATGAAAGGGTAAAAAGTGTGGTGATGGAGATCCTAGGAGAGTTCAAACAATAACTATAGGAGAGAGCTTCCCAGTAGAATCTGCAGTCTTGTGGAGAGAAATGCAGTCACTGCCAATACATGGTTGGAAAGAACTAAGCCAAGGGAAAGAATGATTTAATTTTCTCTTTCATCTTATAAAATTTTCCTGACTATGCATCTCTTTGGCAACAAATAAACAGAAGAAAAAGTAGTTTGATTACTGCAGTTCATAAAGACAAGCTTTTTGACACCCAAGGAGGGAAAGGAAAAGAGTATATACAAGAGAAGTAAACTGAAAATATTTAGTTGGATTCCAAGTTTCCATATTTGTTCTTTATCTGGATAAAAAAAATGTACCCCAAACACAGGGTAACAAAAAGTCCTTTTTTTGACTTCCCTTTCCCACATAAAATCTAAAACCTTGTGACTCTTTAACAGGGGATGAGTGAATAATTATTATAGCATGCAGCTTTTACCATCCTGTTTCTTTAGCTGGCCACAAGATATCATAGTTACCATTTTCTGTAATAAATTCCATATTCAGTTTACCATTTGCAAGTATCTTATTAGATAGTTAATTTAATCAGCAGAACAGTTATAACTCTTTTTCCTACAATACCTAAGTGCTTCACAGTTCTGATCATCTTGCATTGATTGCCATAGTCATCTGTTAACTAGGACTATTACAGCAAAAGCATACTATGACTTACTTTTAAATTCCCTGGATTCCAGATACAGTCTTCCTTGCTTCCCCTGAAACCTGACTTCCCTTCTGTAATCAGAATTAATCACTCTGGAAAGTACAGTAATTCTGTTTTCTGTTCATAGATTTAGCATTATGAGTATGAACACAAGGCAGTCTCAGATTCCATCTTAACAAAATTGAAACAGGATTCTTGCTGTAAGTATGCTAATCTTATTTTGGGACCTTTAAATGCATCAGATTGATAGTGTTATGAATGAGAAACCCACTTTCTTCTTGAGAGTTATCAGGCTTAAAAAATAATAACTATATTTCTACTTCCATCTCTTGATTCCCAGGCTCAAGCATTTAGTTTAGGTAGAAAAGGACATCATATTCTGGAGACTATTTGAGGACTATAATGCATCTTATATGACAACATCTCAATATTTTAATGAATTTTCTGACAGTTGGAATTGAAATTGAAACTTTTGTAGAATATTCAGTGTTATACCAGAACAATCACTCCTGAATAGTAGGATAATGGGTAATACAACCATTGAATTTTGTGTGCATGTACCCATTTCCTTTTCTTCTTCTCAATGTCCCTTGGTTATAGATGGTATTGTTTGAGACATTACCACAATAGATAAGGCATTTTGGGTATGTAAATTAAATGGTAGCAATGGCCAATAAAGTCATATCCAGATTATTGGTATATTCTTGTAAGGATCATTTATTTCCCCTTCCTTTAGGAAAAAAAGTTCAATATAAGCATTCTTCCACCAGAGGGCTGGCAGGTAACCCCAGCATTTTGAAATGAAGATTCAAGTTTTGACCTATTTTTGGAAAGTAAGGCACTGTGCATCTATGGTAACCAGAGGAAACTTAGTAAGGGGAAATTCTGTCCATGGACCACCATCCCAGATTAAAACCCTTGGAAAGAGCTTGTTTGCTTGTTTTATTTTATTTGTTTTTGACTATCAGGCTGGAAGCCCCCACTCTTACTTGGACACCCATATATTCTGTTCTAGTCTCAGGTTACCTTAACTACCCTAATATTAGTCAACTCCCAAATAGTGTTTTGAACCCAAGCAATTATTTTGTTTCAATGTACATGTATAGGACAAACTTAGGTTAGCATACACATTAAATCATCCCATTATGGGAGTAAAAAATTTAAATTATATACTTTTTATTGAGTCAAAGAGAACAATCAAAGGGGACTTTCCAAGGAAAGGTTAGTTCTTCATTGAACAATATACAAACCCCTAGATAGTCACAACAGTACTCTCTTTGGGACCACTGCCTGCTGTGGGAGCTAGCTTTGTTTACTTACTTCTAATAAATCTGCTACTGAATTCTTACCCTCTTCAGGTGTGTGAGACAAGAACCCTTCAGCATACACAGAATCTTGAGTTACATATTTGGGGACTTGTCCTGAATCCAAGGAATGTTGAGTAAAATGGACAAAGGCATTCTCCTTTTTTCTTTTTGCTGAAGCTTTCCTTAATAGACAAAATGTCTCCAAATATTGGGCACCTGTCAGCCAGTTAAAAGTGGATAGCACAGCTCTGGTCTTAAGATTCACATGACAGACTTCTTGTTCTACCCTGAAATCAATCCCCCCAACTCTTTCAGGAATGTCGGTTCAGTGAGAGAGTAATTATGCTCATATACTTAGCATGTTGCAAGGGACCTGGAATAAGTCTAAGGACAATGGAGGGTCTCAGGTCAGAGCTACGACATGATATGAACTAAAGGCCCTGAACTGACAACCAAACCCCAGCTACCCATCAGAGTGATAAGTATGACTCCCGCCCTTTACTTTTCACTTGCCCATTTTCTTGGGAGGTTCAGAACAACTCCCTTTCCCATGCTCTGGATTTCACCATGACACAACTTAGCCATCTCTGATTCCTCTTCTCCTCTCAGACCTCCCTTAGAACTCTCTGGGTAGATGTTTTCCCATATATTGGGTTCCCCTCCCCAAATGTGCAAATGGTGTATTTTCAAACCTCCTTATCTCTTTCCCAGAGACTGACCACCCAGAATTAATCCCCTGGCTTCCTAGACAGAATAGAGTTTCTACAGACCCCGATAAAGGAACTTGGATAAGATCTCACTGTTCCTCTCTTTGTATAATTTGTTTCAGAAAATTATTGAGCTCCCTCCTAATATATCTCCAACATTATCTCCAATGCTACTTTCATAGGTGGTAACACAACACCTCCCAGAAATGAACAGGGTCAAGCTGATTCAATTAGAAAACTGCCATGACCCACACAGCATCTACAAAGGATTCTTGAGTAGGGACGACTGGAGATGGTAAAAAAAAAAAAAAAAAGAAGAAACAGAGACCAAGAAAACACAGAGAAATTATCAAGTAAAGCTGGGACCAGAGGGGACACTGCACTCTGAGGGAGGAACAGTGACCCAGAACTAACTCCACAAGGTCTCATAATCAGGAAGTTAAACTATAGGGGCATTGTAAATTATTTAAGGCTTGTGAGTTGTCAGAGACTTCCTTGTGCACTAAAATGTTACAGAGCTTATAACATTTTTTTGCAGCTATTCTACTGTTGCAGTACTAGGAACATTCTGCTGTACTCAGCAAACCCATTGCCCTGGAATATCCAATAACTGTTAGCATCAGAAGCCAGAGTCAAGACCTGCCTTTGGCAAGAAATATTTCCCAGGATTGGCTTTTGTCAATGCCAAAGGATCAGCCAATGACTGAGGTCTCATCTGCTTTCCACAGAAAACCATCTTGTATACCAGAGGATGTTCAAAATGGGGTCACATTGCTGAGGGCAACTAATTCCAAATAGGCTACAGTCTCCCTTCATAGCTGCCCAGGAAATGTGAGAGATTGTGCTGTCAAGGAGAGAAAATCAGGGGACATTTTGATGATAGGATAAAGGGATTTCAGAGGATGCCCTGACTTCTCTTCTTTATCTCACAGACGGAAAATCAGATTTCTACCGCTCTGGAATGGTTCCAGAGGAATTGCACTAAGTGTGATCCCCAGATCTTAAGAAAGAAATATCTTGGCACCTGAGCTTGCATTGATTACCATCTGGGGGTTGGATAGAAATGGTCTGTGGGGGGAAACAAACTATAACACAACCTTACCACTAGTCTTGTTTTTACAACAAGAAAAAGAAATGATCGAAAGTGCTCTCTGTATAAACTTTTCACCTCTCATGCTCAAAACAGCAGCTTTCCTTGTTCCTTAGCTGCCTGTCTAATGTTCAACTGAAATATATGCTACAGAGCAAGGACTGAAAGCTTTTGAGAACAGAGCAAAATTAGGTGTCACTTTAAATTCAAGCTCTGTGGGAAATAAAAGACTGTTTCCTCTTATATTCTGGGATTCTACTCTCTCAGTAAGTTCCTTACACTCTGCTCTGATGAGGATGTGCCATGTACTCCTTTACTAGAGTATTTATGGATATGCCATTTTTCAAAGACTCTGTCTTCTTCTGAGCTCAAGTTTTGTTTTGTTATTGTTTTGTTGTTGTTTCTGTTGTTGTTTTGTGTGTGAATTCATCTTTGGTTTTGCACTAATTAGTCTTGTTTTGTCTAAGTGAAGTTTTTAGCCCTCTGTGTTCCCCCCCCCCCTTTTTTTTTCCTGATGTCTTTATTCAGAAATGAAATATTCAAGGGTTAATTTTCAAATACACTGGAAAAAAGGACATAAGCACTTTAAAGAGTGTCTAAGTTACAAAAGATTTATAAATAGTAAATCTCAAAAAGTTTGTGATTTAAGGTAGCAATAATCAGCACAGTTAAAGTCATTCAAGGTTTCTTCTTAAGGTTAACTTTTAATGGGTTAATATAGAACAAATCTAATTCTCTATGTTTAAAAACAACAAAGGCTCCTTAAAACACTTATCTGCTCTTTTTTTAACAGGGGTTCATTTCATGCTTTAAATGTAAACCTTGATATCCTGATTCTGTGGCTTATTTTACAGCTGACATAATTTGTTTGTTTTTTTTTTTTCTTTCTCTTTTCCCTTACCACCTCCCAAACCTTGGAGGATGCGAAAACAGAAAAGCCTGAGTTAAGACAATAAGGAATGACCTTCAAGACAGATAAGATATAATGCTGTCTCCCAGAACTAATACTAACACTAATTAAGCAAATGGGTAACTGTAAAATTATAGGCATTAAAGTAAAAACCCATTAATCCCACTTTAAGAATGGCAAAACTGGCCTGCTAAATGTTTAAAATCAAAATTTGGAGACTAAGGCCAAGGAAGTAAAACGGCTAAGGAAGAACAAGCAATATTTTGGTCTTTGCCCTCAAAAGTCAGCCAGAACTCAGGAATCAACAGGACTTCTTTAAGGGCCCTGCAACTCTAGTGAGTCTCCCAATTTCCCCTTCAGGTTTATAAAGAGGACCCCAGAGAACAGAAAATCAACCAGTACATATTCTTCAAAGAGGAAGGCTATTGGAAAGGGAAATATCTCTAATGCTTTCATGGGAAACCATATGTGGTCAGCAAGACCCTGACTCATCGTGGCAGATGATAGAATTTGTAAAGGGAAGCTAAAGGAGCCAAGAGACTTTTCAAAAGTTCCAAAGTGTGACCTCTGACTAATCTCAGTGAACTCTTAACAGCAGATAGAAGAAAGGTCAATTTTGACCAACTTGATCTTATAAAACTGACAATAAAGTATAAACAAAGTAGAGACACAGATGGACTTTTTTAAAAAAAGGCATTAGCTCTTTTAATTTAAATATGACCCTACATGGAGCTGCTTCCTGACTTCTATCAAGGCTCTTTAGATAGGCTCTGTGCAAGGTAGCCCTGATTGCCACAGACAATGCCCACCCATCAGTTTGAAGAAGCCAAAGCAGTCATCAACCCTTTCCCCTAATACTAGTCAGGGACACCTATTCAGAGGGGGGATTGAGGAAAGACCACCATCCCAGAATAATCCCCTAGGATAGAGCTTGTTTTTCTTTGGTTTTGACTGCCTGACTTTAAGGCCCCACACATGCTCGGATGCCCATACATTCTGTTGTTGTCCCAGGTTTCCTTGACTACCCTAACATTAGCCCATCCCAAACAGTTGTTTTAAATCCAAGCAATTCTTTGTTTTAAGGAAAAAGTACAGGACAAACTCAGGTTAATATACACATTAAATTATCCTATTATGGGAATAAGAAATTAAAATTTTATATTTTCAGTGGAGTCAAACAAAGAGCACAATCAAGGGGAACTCTCCAATGAAAGGTCAGTTCTCCATCGAAACAGTATAAAAACCCCTAGATGGAGAGCCCTCCCATGCTGTGGGAGCTTTCCTTCCTTGATTCTAATAAATCTGGTACTGAATTTTAACCATCAATCATTTGCATATTTCATTCTTCAAACACATGAGACAAGAAACCTTCAGATCTTGGATGACTCTGCATACAATAGTTGCCATTTTTGCCATCATGTCTACTCTGCCTATGAACCCATTGAGTAATCACCTTACTGTGAAAAGAGGTTGACTGGTATTCACAGGATATGTCATTCTATATACCAAATATCCTCTTCTATAATGACTGTCACAGGGGTCATTAATTATGTGAATATCCTCATAGAGGTTCATTCAATATTTCTTTGCTCCAGTTTATGTCACAAACTTTCTAACTTTTCTTATGTCACTCTTCAGCCAGCCAACTCTTTGTGCTGTACTTGGGAATCATCATAGATCCACATTCAGGTTTTATCTCTTTCTATGTACAGTGGACTTTTATGTGAATCACTTCATTTCTTGACTCCCAGTGGAATTCCCCTTCACCTCAGCTTTTTGGAGTGCCTCTGTCTGGGGCTCTAATGTAGTGGCTATAAAATTCACATTTATACTAGTATATCATAAAGATCCAAATTTAAATCAGGATCATCTGTTTACTTCCTTCAGTATCTAGTAATAGAGACCCCTTCTTGAACCCATAGATATAAAGAAAAAAATAAATAAATAAATATCAAGGAAGTATGATATTTTAAAATGGAAATTAGTTAACTTAAAAATGGAAGCTGCTGTACATATACAATTTTATGGATCAGATAACAGAATTTGTAAATAGTTGTGTAGGAATGCCCAGTCACTTGGGAATCTCAGGATAAAGTGTTCAATTTCTTTTGGGAAATATTAAGGCAGGAGCTGGCTTTAAGTGAACACTCAATCTCCTGTTCTTGATAGCTTTTATCTATACTCTCTGAGGCATCTTTCCTTGCCCACCTGAATTGATTTCTTTATAAAAAGTTGGCCACATTAGCAGTTAAAAAGTTTTACTATCTTTAATATGCACTGTGCTGCAGTTAGAGGCAATGGATTATCTGTACACATGGTAACATGCACAACTTCTAAAAACATAATGTGTTTTGAAAAAAGAGCAAGAAACAATAAAACATATAATATAATGCAATTTGCAATTTTCATGAATTAAAACATTTTTATTCAAAATTGATACTCATTTGGCAAGCACACATAAAAAAACTTTAGGAAATTGATACATTATAATGGGAGAAACACTAAATATGGAGAACAATGTTAAAATGAATCAAATAAATGGATGAATGAAAGAATGAATAGACAAATAAAATGAGAGAATTAGAACAATGGAAAAGCAAATGTGCCTGAAACTGAAGTCTAATATCAATTTAAGCCTATAGACTTATGGTGAAATTCTGTTTCAAAATTTTATTGGCACTTATGTAGATTGGAATGAATGAACATCATAAAGAATTAAGTATATTCAATCACACCATCAAAAGTTGTGAATTTCTACTGCCATAAAACTTATAAATAAAAAGCTTCAACAATGTGATTTTGCAGTAGTAGTAGTAGTAGTAGTAGTAGTAGTAGTATGACTAGTACTAGTAGTGGAGATTGAACCCAGGGACCCTCTACCAGTGAGCTACATCACCAGCCCTTTTCTTCAATTCTGCTAAGTTGCTAAGTCTGAACTTGAATGTGGTGATCCTCTGGCCTCAGTCTCCGGAGTCACTGGGATTACAGATGTGCACCAATGTGCCTGGTTGCTTTGTTTTTCATCTCTGTTAGTGAATGATAATACTATTTGCAGAATATGATTAATATGTATAAAATGATTAGGAAAATTTAATTGCAATTATATTAATTTTCATACATGTCCACATTACTCAACATTTATAGTATCTATTTCTAGTGCTTAAAGCAATGTTTGGCATTAAAAGATGATGTCATATAATCCTAATTCAGGTGACATTTTTATTAACATTCCATGGTCTTACTAGGCTTGACTTTACCTGAAAATTCTCCTCAAAGGATGAAAATAAAGCTTTTAAAATTATTTTGGAGATTATTGCATAAATGCTAAAATAGAACTAATGAGAAAAAATTCTTCTGCTTAAAAGTCTCATGACTCTTTCTACTACTTGAATAATTTTTTAGACCTTCAGACAGACACTAAGAGAAAAGAGAAGTACAGGCCAATATTCAGAATAGTACTAGAAAACCAAATTCAATAGCATGTTAAAATATTCATCCATTATGTCTAAGTGGGATTTATTCTTGGGATGCAAGAATTGCCCAACTTAAAATGCATTAATCAATATAATATAAAATTGAACAGAATGAAGGAAAAAATTCACTTAAAAAATCTAACCAGATAAAAATACATTTGTGAGAATTCAGCACCTTTCATGCTAAAAGCACATACTACAAAAAGAAGTAAATCACCTGAGCATAATAAAGGTCATTGTATGAAAAAAGAAAAAGAAAAAATGTGACTAATATCAGATATCATTGTGAGAAACTGAAAGATTTTTTCTTTAATATCAGAAAAAAAAATGCAAAGATGCACACTCATGCCACTTCCATTCAACAAATTACCAGTAATCCCACCACTTCCAATCAACATAATACCAGTAATCCTAGTACAAGCAAATAGCCACAAAAAGCAAAATACAAGTATCAAAATTGAAAAGCAGTAATTATTTGTTCACAAATTTCTATCCATAGAAATTTAAAATTTCACACACATACATATACACATGCATAAAAAACTCACAAAAACCTTTAGAAATTCAAACTCAGCAACATTGCAGGTCATGAAATCAACAAAGATCAATTGCATTTCTATATACTAACAAAGTACAATTCAAAGAGGATTAATTATTTTATAACATAAAAAATAATGAATTTGTATGAATTGATTTAAGTTTACCAAGAAGAAAAATCTTGTGCACTGAAAACTCCAAAATATTTTTGAAAGAAATTTTAAATAGATAAAAATATATACTATGTTCATGAATTGGAAGGTATAATATTGTTAAAAGGCCTCTCCTACCTGATGTTATTTGCAGTTTCAACACAATATCTATAAAAATCTTTACAGAAAGATACTTGAAATTCCTATGAAGTACACAGTACGTGAATCACCAAAGTAACCTTGAGAAATAAAAACAAACCTCAAGGCCACACATTTTCTAGTTTCAAAACACTATATTAGATTGTGTACATGTATGACTATGTAACAAAAAATGACATCTTTACGTACAACTATAATGCGCCAATAAAAATATGAAAAAAAAAAAAAAACTATAGCAAACACAACTGCAGGGTGCTGAAAAAACCAGACACATAGATCAGTATACTTGAATAGAGATCATAAAAGATACACACATGTATGTCAAATGACCTTCAATAAGTAACTAAGATCATCATACAAGAGTCTCTTCCACAAATGACATTGGCAAAACTGTACATCCAAATACAAATTAATGAAACTAGACATTTACTTTCACTGAGTAAAAAACAACTCAACTTTCATTAAAGGCTTTAATAGAAGATCTGAAACTCTAAAAGTACTAGAGAAAAATAAGAAAATGTTTGTTGGCATTATTTTAGTCATAATTTCTTGGCTATGAAACAAAAAACACCGGCAATGAAAGCAAAAATAAATAAGATCATATTAAACTAAAAAAGTTTCTGCACAGAATGGAAAAAAAATCAACAGAACGAAGGATCGACAAAAAAAAATGGTTAATAGATTGCAAATTGTGTGTCTAATAATGGAGTAATACCCAAATGTATAAGGAAATCCTCCAATTCAAAAGCAAGATAGAAGTCACTTGACTGAAAAATGGACAAAGTCCTTGGTTCAAGTTATTAAGCCATCAAATTAAATTGCCTAAAGATATATAATTTATTTGTTCCAAGATGTTTCATATTAGCATAATGTATTATATCTTTTGATAATAACTTTTATACTTGGTAAGCATCTTTAATTTGTGTGAATTTTCATAAATGTATTTGATTCTGATGGCAATTAGGCATCTGCATATATGCTATATAATTTTTAAGATATACATATAAATATATCTGCAGGATAAAATTCAAAATTTGTACAGTATAAAAAGATTATCATAATATGTCACAAAAGCAGCATTATTGCATCTTAAATCTTATTAAAAGTTGAATAAGAAACAAATTTAACATCAAGTTTGAGCAAAATGATGATTTGGTCACTTTTGTTTAACACTTGTCATTGTTGCTATATATTTGTATCCTTAGCCAAGAGTATTATTCATATAAATATTGATTTTTAAATTTTCTAATATTATAAGATAGACAATAGCCAGTCTTTTCTTTGATTTCAATAAAGGCAATAAATCTTAAAAACAAGAAAAATGAATAGTCATTTTATAAAAAAATGCATAAAAATGTCCACAGGTATATGAAATAAGTTGAACATCACAAATAAATATACAATAAATATTTTTGTCACCTCAGAATTCTTATGTTGTGATTATAATTTTCATGGTAATGGTATTAGGATATAGAACCTTTGGAAGGTTATGAGAGTTTTAGGGCTGAACTTTGATGAATGGAATTAATTCCCTCATAAAAGAAAACCCTGTAAGCTCCTCCATATTTTACTGTGTATTTTACAATGCAAGAAGGTAAAAACTGTGAACCAGGCACTGGGTCTTCATCAGACACCACATCTGTTGTCAACTTGCTCTTGGATATTTCAGTTTAGAGAACTGTGAGAAATAAATTTCTTCTACTTATAAGCCATGCTGTTTACCGAATTTCACTATAGGATCTCCAAAAGACTAACTCATTAATCTTCAGAAAAATGCAAATCAAAATCAAAATTAGATACCACCTTACATCTGTTAGACTGGTCATTATCAAACTAAATGTATAAGAAATGTTGGCACCAATGTGGAGAAATTAGAATCATTAGACACTTTTGGTGGGAATGTATGATGGTGCAGTCACTAAGAAAAAAATGAAATAGAGGTTCCTAAATGAATCATTTCTTTTCTCATAAAATCCAGCAATCCAACTTATGGGTATTCTTATCCAGAAGAATTCAAATCAATATCTCAAAGAGATACTTTCATGTTCATTGTAGCATTATTTACACTAACCAAAAAGTAGAAAAATCTAAATGTTTATCAATATGAATGAATAAATACAATTTTATTCACATAAAAACACAATGTAATATTATTTGGCCTTAAAAATGAGTAAAATAATGTATACTACAACAAGGATGCACTTGTATTGTGTACTACAATAAGGACATTATACTAAGTGAAATAAACCAGTTACAGAAGGTAAATTCTGCATGCTGCTTGCCAGAGTTGTATTAATCTGCAGTCCCAACAACAATGTTTAAGTGTATCTTTCTGCCCACATTCTCACCAGCATTTATTTTTATATGTATTAATGAAGACTGTCATTCTAACTGGAGTGAGAAAAAATGTCAATGTAAGTTTTGATTTGCATTTCCCAAATTGGAAAAGATTTTGAACATTTTTTTATGTATTTCCTGGTCATTTCTAGTTCTTCTTTTGAGAAATGTCTGTTTAGTTCATTAGTTCATTTATTGATTGGGATATTTGTTTTTCTGTTGTTAAGGTATTTTTAAAATTTTTAAAAAATTATTTATGTATTCTACAGATTTACCCTCTATTGGAAGAGTAACTGGCAAAAATTTTCACCCATTATGTAGGCTTTCTTCATGCTTTTGTTTCCTCTGCTGTGCAGAACCTTTTTTACTTTGATGACATCCCTTTATTAATTTTTGGTTTTATTTTCTGAGTCTTAGAAATCTTATCTGGAATGTTAATGCCTGTGTCTACATGTTGAACTATTGCTCCTCTCCCACTCTGTATCATGCCAGAGCCCAGTGGTTAGGTAGGTGACTTCATTATACCTACGATTTCCAAATTGTCCTCTTTTGATTTATGGCATTGGTTTTACTACTTGTGACTGCTCCATGTTTTTGTCATCTATAAATGGAGACACAACCATTAATGCATGAAATGTTTTAGTTTAACAATTATATCATTGTGTTCCTCTCCATAACCATACATAAAATCTTTTTCATATATACATATAAGCAACATAGAACCTTAGATTCTGACATCCTTCATCTCACATCCAATTGTGGGGAGCCATCCTTATTTAACAGAATCAGACTAGGTTGAGCCTCATGTCACAGAGGCCTGGCTTCCCGAAAGTGGCAGATAGGGAAGTCTGTTCCAGATTGCCCAGGGGGGTATGTGGCACTGTGGGAGTGGCTCCCTGTCTGCTTGTGCAATGGTTCCCCTGAGAAAATGGCTCCCCTAACTCCACCCCTTCTGTTCATCACAGAAGAAGCCCCTCTTGTTCTGGGCCCCTTTACCTGTGACTATAAAAAAAAGAGAGTTGGGCTACTCTACTCCATGTTGTTAGAGGCCAGAATTGCTATGGCCAGACCCATCATGCCCCCTATCATTTCAAAGGAGTATTGGCTCTTGTGTGCTTGATTAGATAAATTTACAGGTAATTGACAGATTACAGCCAACATCATCCTCCGGTAGTTAACCCTTTTCACATCCACGCAGGACGTGATTGAAAGACCCCCACATACAATGATCTTATCTTCCTCCCTCAATTCAGCTACTCAATATCATAGTCTTATCTTCTACTATTGCCTTTCAAAATGTTTACACCATTATAGTGTTATACCTCTATTTAAATATGAAATATCTGAATAAAGTTGGATCAAAATCACAGTCATATTGATTAGATTTATGATAAATTTATGACATTAAGTGGATATTAAACACAAAAATTCTACTTTACTTCCCCAGAAGTTAATTTCTGTCTCTCAAGTCAGGTGCATTAATATTTTTTTTACATCCCAAATTCTAGAAAGAACTATTACATCACCTAATGACCTTGTCATGAACTTGATAGAAGCAATAAATGCAACCAGGTTATAATGGCTTTTATTCCACCAGTCTTCCCACATCTATGCCCATATATTTTGTCTTCCATTTTAACACACCAGAGTGAGTGTAACACTTTCCTCTGAAATCCACACTCTTTTTTTCTCACTGTATTTATTCCTATACATTTCATATTTTATCATTGCCATTTACCTATTAAGTCACTTAATCAGTATATATTTCTTTAATCTACATAATTTATTTTAAACACATGCAGAAAGACAATCTACAAACACACTTTACCACTATTATTTCTATGACAAGTACTACTACTACTACCTTAAGTCCAGATCTTCTTTAGTTATTCCTTCTTGGAGAAATGGAATTCTACTGGCCAAATCCTTTGTCTTCAGGACTACCCTTTCTTAAAAGGATGACACTTATATATATATATATATATATATATATATATATATATATATATATATATATATTTTATTTCTGATTACAAAGCAAAGTATCTGCCTGGAGGGAAAGAATTTTACCAGAGTACAAAAATTTTCTTGCATGGGAGGCTCACAAATGTCCCAGACATGATTCAAGGCTCTGATCCCTTGACTTTTTTGTATCTATTCATTTCCCTGTGTAATTTCATTCAGTCCCATAACTCCAAATTAAATTTGTTTGCTGACCTTTCCCTGTCATCTGTATTTTATGTGCAACTAATCACCTATAATTTTTACTTGAATGTCTAATAGGCATCTCCAATTCAATAATGCTAAAAGAAAACAACAACAACAACAAAAAAAAAAACAGAAATCAGAACAAAATAGATTTCACTCCCAAATCTCTCCATCCAAATATTTCCCATCTCAGTTAAAGTATTTCCCTCTACCTACTACTGTATCCCTAGAGAAGTGTTGCACATAGTCATCAGTATTATTTATTTTTTTTAAACTTAAAAAACACCACACTACATATTATTATTGCATTCAAAATCTACTATCTATGATATGGCCTGCATATTGCTACATGATATTGTCCTTACCTATGCCTTTTCAATAGTCTATTTCCTTTATTTTCTTTGATTTCTTAAGCTCCAGACCCAATGAGTTCCATTAAATACCTTTTATAGGATTTCACACATTTTAATCTTATTACTTAATAAGTTGTTCCCACCAAATTTTGCATTGTTGATGCCTTCTCATCAGTCAAGCCTCAATTCAAATGTCAACTCTTCAGAAGTATTTTCATTTAGATGATCCTTACTACTCTTCAGAAGTATTTTAATTTAGATTGCCCTTTTACTATTTTAGTGGCTGTGCTCTAAGACTGGTAAATCTCTGTCCTGTTACTCTAATTTATTTTCTTCATAACATTTAGTAACTGAAATTATCTTTAGTTTGCATGTTTATATTTGCTTCTCTAGAATGTACATTTTCCAAAGGCAAGGGATTTCTTTGTCTTCTCCTTGGCTTCAGTCTTAGTATTACACACATAATAAGATACAGACTACATTTGACTATTTGATGTAACAAAGCAACATATATTTAAAAAGCTGTTTAATAAGTTTTTCAAACACTGAAGCATACAGCATTCAAAATATATATGTTAAATTTATTAAAAGAAAGGAGATATAAACAGAGGGTTCAACAGTGATGTAACTTTATGCTTTGAATATACATAGCCCATGTTTCTTTCCCTTTCTCTCTCCCTGCTCCTCTCTAATCTCTTCCCCTCCCTAATTTCAGGGAAAACAGGATTACCTTTCTTCCCCATCCTAGACAGAGTTATCTGTCCTTGAGCACAGGAATGGTACCAGATCTCAGATAAGATTGTCTCCCAAATTAACGAGTGAATTTCAACTCCAACAGAGAACTCCCAGAATGTAGCCTTTGAATCACCTCGTTAAAAGTCCCCTGTTCCAGCTGATGGGCAGAATCACAGCCTTTGGGACACAGTCCCCTGTGTTTCTCCTTTGCTAGCAAAGCAATAAGCCTTCCTTTTCCTTTTTCTTAAAACCATGTCCTCATTACTGGATTGGCATTGGGGCAAGAGACCAAGCTTTCGGCAACAGTGAATTGGAACTACACAATCGTTTTTCAAATTTACAATAGATAATAAAATGCTGCAATAATATAGCACTACTAGAGTTCCATAATTTGAAAACTGTCCTAATGCAAGCTGCCATTAGAAATTCTATTAATATAGTAATTAATTCAAGTTGGTACTATACAAAACACTGTTAAGAATGAATGACTAAAAGAATGAAAAGTAATCCAATAAATAAGAAAATTCATTTTTAACTTACTCTCCATTGGCAAGGAATAGTATTTTCTCCATTGCTCACAATAGATTTAATAGATAAAAAGGAAAGAGAGTTTTGATGCAATAAAGTATAAAAACACCAACCTGAAGTAAATTGCAAACCTTTTTAGTTTAACATTTGGGAGAGGGTTAGAGGAAGAACATTTTAAATTTATGACATCTAATATGTGGAATAATCTGCATTATATTTGTACTTTTTGTTTTCAAATAATTATATTTTATATTATGGAAAAATAAAAATTACAATTTACATCTGTATCTAGGTGCATGAATTGGGATGGAAAATGCAACATGGACCATTTCACAAAATTATACTAAACAGATATGTTTAATTCTTTATGGGCCAGTACATTGACTCTTCTTCTGTATAAATTAATCTTTAGTCAATTCTATTAGCTTTTTTAAAGTATCTTATGAAACAATCATGCTTGTGAATCTTGAATCTGGAGTTCTTCATATCTAGCATAACATAAGTTTTCCTATTTTTTTCTGCTAAGTATGAATCTAATCATCTAAAGCAGCCAAGTTTTAAACTTAGTTTCTCATTAGCATTTAATTTTATTCAAAGTGAGTGCATTCATTTCTATGAATGTATTAAATAATTAAGCAGTCTGTCAGTATGACCTTTAACAGGTTTTAAGGAATGAAATGGCATAATTGAAATAAAATACCAACAGCGACATTAGCATCAAACATAGGGAACACTATTGAAAATTTCTGGTAGCTGAGAAAACATCCAGTTTCAGGGAAAACAATAAACAAACAAAAACCACGTTGGCAAATCTTCATCAGAGATAAATACATGATCTCCTATTTTTCTTTTCTCATTAGATTGTTACTGCTTAGCAATAATTAAAAACTACTGAGCATCAACATTGTAGGGAAAGTAAAATAAGTTTCTAGTCCTCAAAGAAAATGGAAAAATTAGAGGGGGATAAAATGGGCTTTATTGATACAAAAAATTAGGATAAATTTTTATTAAAACATTGTTGGATAGAATATTTATTATTTCTATCTTATTATTCATAAAATTAACTTTTGAAGGATATAAAAACTAGTTTAGCATCAGCATTTAATATAAGATGCTACTATCCTTCTCTTCAAGCAATGCTCAAATACATATTTAGAACTGAACTTAATTGGTTGGAAATTTAATATTTAGACAAATTTCTTATTGTTTAGAAATTCACTAGGCAAAATATAAACATAGCCTTTAAAATAAAATAAAATACAGCAAGAGAGTCTATACAAAGATTTACTTTTCCTTCAATATCAAATACTTTTAATATATATATTTAATATATATTTTCATATATATTGCAGAAACAATAGAATTGATGCACAAGGAAAATATATAAATGAAAAAATTTAAATTATTTTACTGAAAAAAATATACCAAGGACTTGGCCCATCAACTATATAAAATTGAAACATAAAGAAAAAATAAACATATGAAAACATATTTCCTTTTACACATACTCAAATAAATGTTGTCATATTAAAATATGACACACTATCATCAAACAAGCACTAAAAATTACATTAAATAAAATGTGCATTGCTGATAAGTTCTCGGGAACATAGAAATAGTTCTAATAAAAAAGTATTAAAATATTTCTTGAGAGAAGAGAAGTCTGTTTTATATGTACATCAAAATAAATATATAATTGGAAAAACAGAAAGACAGAATGATTGGACATGTAGGTGTTAAAATTAAAAAGTCCAGTTAATACCTTCAAAAAGCATAATAAGTTAAAAAATAGTCAAAGCAGTTAAATACTTATGCTTTAAGAATTATAAAATAATTTGAAATTAACCAGAGAAGACATAAAAATTGGAAGAAAACCCTAATTGGTGGGTAACTTTTAAGTTGTAAAGATGACAATTCTCCTCATTGACTGCAGACTTAATTCAATCTTCGTTGTAATTGCAGCTGAATTTTTTGCAAAAACTGATAAGATGATTCTAGGAATAATATGAAAATTAATACACATATGATATACAAAATACACTTAAAAATAAAAACAAAGTTGGAAGACTCCAAATTCCGAATTTCAAAATTACTGAAATAATCAGTAATTCATACTGACATAAAGATAGTCTATCTCTGAGTGTGGTGATTCATTGTTGTAATCCCAGCTACTCAAGAGGCTGAGTAACAAGGATTATAAAATTTAGGCCATCCTGGGCAACTTAGAATAACCTGTTCCAGAACAAAAAAGTTAAAAATTACAAAGGCAAGGGATGTAGATCATTGATAGAATCATTAACTAGCAGGAGTGAGGCTCTTGGTCCAATCCTCCAGTACTACAAAAACTGTCACCGCCCACGGCAATTTGTTACCGCCTGCAGCAACAATTGCACGGGTATTTATCAGAGGTGGACTGGAAACTGAGCTACTTCTATCTTTCTCTTTAGTGCACTGCTTTCTTGCTTGTTTGTTTATAGAGGATAGAGGAAATGAGGCTTACTTGCTTTGAGAGGAGAGAGAGAGAGAGACTTTGCTTATCGGAGAGAAAGAGAGACTTTGCTTAAGAGAGAGAGAGAGACCTTGAGAGAAGGACAGGCTTTGCTTAGAGCTTAGAGGAAGAGAGACTAGCTATGCCTTACTTAAGGTCTGCTGCTTCTTACTGGTGCGTCCTGCATCCTGTGAACTAAGGGTGCGTCTACCTAAGGTGCTTTAGTGATGCGTCCCGTGTATTGCGATCTGCCGGTCTGTAATCTACAACGTAAAGGTGTGTTCTCAGTTCTCCGCTCTGCAATCTGCCTTCTGCTGCTGCCCCTACTCGCTGCTTCTATCTGCTTGCCGCTTCTTCTTCTTCCTTTCTGCTAATGGCTTCTCTGCGCTTCTTTCTGCTAGCTGCTGCTCCACTGTCTTTTCTTTCTGCTAGCTGCTGCTCCACTGTCTTTTCTTTCTGCTTGCTGCTTCTTTCTGCTAGCTGCTGCTGTCTAGCTCTGCCTATGGCCCGCTTATATCACCTCCAGGAGGCGGAGAGCAGGGCCACGGCTCTTATGCAAAGATTAAGCAAGATGTTAGGTGTCTGAGCAGGCACAATTAGGAGTGCTTGAGAACACATGTGCATGCATTGTGTGCGTGGATGATAACTCACCTGAGTGTGCTTATGTCAATTAACCTCCTTGCTGCCGATGTGATCAGGTGCCGTTCTGGCGCCATCCCCATGGCACAGTCTCCAACAAAATACAATAACAAACCCCAAAATTATATAGATATGTGCATTGGTTATACAGAACTGAAAATGCAGGATTAAAACCACTTACTTGCAGTCAAGGTGTTTTAGCGAGGGTGTCAATTCAATATAATGGATAACAGACTAGTCTTTTATACAAATAACCCTCGCACAACTAAATATTCATGTGCAAAAGAACAAGTCTGTATATTACCTCAAGCCAGAAAGTGTTTCCTCTCTTTGTATTTTATGGAAGAGATTTTAGATAATTGATATCATTTCTTTTTAAATGTTTGGTGGAATTTAAAATGAAACCCTTTGGGAGTAGTGCAGTCTGCTTTGAAGGGTTAATGACTACAGTTTTAATCCCTTTATTAGATATAGGACTATTCATATTTTTTAATTATCTATTTCTTCTTCCATGAGATCTAGCATGTATAAGTTGATTTTCTAAATTATTAAACTTTTGTGCATGAAGTTGTTCATAATATCTTTGAATTGTCATGAGATCCAGAAATTTCATAAGACATATTTTTAAATTTATGCCTTTAGGATCCTTTCCTTTTATTGTATTTGTTTACTATTTATTTATTTATTTATTGTTAGCCTGGCTAAGAATTTATTTATATTATTCTTCTTCATAACAAGTGAGCAGCTAGTTTAATTGATTTTCTCCTTTTATTTCCTCTTTCCAATATCATGGATTTCTGTTCTAATTTATGTTATTTCTTCTCTTCTTTTTCTAGTTGCCTGTGGGATGAGCTTAATTTATTGATGCTTACATGTTTTTCATCTAATAAATATATTGTTATAATTTGGATAAAATGTGTCCCCAAAAAACCTCTTGTTAATGTAAGAATATTCAGAGGTAAAATCAAATTATGAGAGCTATAACCATACTAGTTTGAATGGAGTGACCAGGTAGTAAAGGTAGGAAGGTGGGTCATGGCTGGAGGTGGGTCACTGGGGACATGTCTTTGAAAGGTGCATCTTCCCTGAAGCACCTTATACCTTTCTCTCCCTGTCTCTGCTTCTGACAACCACCATGAGCTGAGCGATTTTCCTCCATGGGGCCTTTCTAATATGATCTGCTATCTCATCCCAGACTCCAAATGATGAACTCAGACATCTCTGTACTGAGACCTCTGAAACTATGAGTCCCGATAAACTTTTTCTCCTCTTAGTTGTCTTTCTAAGTTATTTTTGACATAGAGATGAATAGCAAACTTTATCAGAAAATGGTACTGAGAAATGGGGTCATTGCTGTGCAAAATCTGACAATGTGATTCAGAAGCATTTGGAATTAGTTTGTAGGAGGAATTCATTAAAGTATGCAAATGCAGACTGTTAAAGTTTAGAACATTGTATGCAGAAATAAATAGGCTATTCTGGTGGGAAAGCAGAAGACCAGCATGCCAGTAGGAAGGTGGACTGTGTTTATGAGATTTTAGAGGGAAATAAGGATTCTATTGGGGATTGTACTAGAGACCACACATGTTATATTCTGGAAAATAATTTGGTTACATTTTGTCAATGTCCTGAGACTTTGTGAAGGACTAAATTTAAAAGTGACAAAATATTTAACATGGCAGAGGAAATTTCAAGGCAGCACAACTCATTGGCATGAATATTGTTGGCAGCTTTTATCATGGTTTACTATGAGAATCATGAGCAGAAAACAGGGTTAAAAGATTTTAAAAACTTGTAGTTTGGCCAAAAAAGTGCATGTGAAATTTAATCCAAGGAAGATATGCTGGTTGAAGAGATTATAGCCCCTAAAGAGATGCTAAATACTTTGAAGAGAGACAATAGGAAACATGCCTGAAGAGCACCTCAGTAATTTGGAGAACAACAGCTTCTAGGGGATCAAGGAAAGAGAAGTAAAAATTCCTTTGAGAAGAGATCATAGGGAAGCCCTGCTTTCATGGAGGGGGCTTATAAAGTTGTTTCACCTTGATGAGCCATTGAGGTACTTAGAGGCTTCTGTAGTCATGATTCCAGTGAGCTCCACTACTACTGTGTGAGCTCATTGTGGACCTTGGCATCATCAACCTTGTGCTGATTCTTCAAAACTACTGAGTGCTCCACATAAGGGGTCATGAAGGCTTCCATCAAGATTTCAAAGGAAGACTTTGGAAGCCAGACAGATTGTAGCAGCGTCAGAATCCCTCTGGTTTGGTCCTAAAACAGCGATGTGTGAAGCCAAGAAGATGAAACTGAAGCATGAATGGAGACCTCAGGAATAAAGGAATTCCAATAACATGGACTGTCTGCTGAGAAATCATGCTGGCTGTGTGGAGACCCAGGCTAAAAGAGAGTGTGTGCTGAAACCAGCCATACCAAATGAGAGGACCTGCCCAAGCTCTTTGGAGAGCACAAGTGGCCATTTGTCTTAGATGCTGTATTTGAAGTTTCAAGCAGAGTTCTAGAATCTTTTTGCCTGGCTCGGTTTTAATCTTGGTTTGACCCCATCTCTTCCTCTTATGCCCCTATTCCTCACTTTGGGATTGGGAAATTTTTTTCTCTGTCACTATGTATTTTGCGTATGTAACTTGTTTTTTATTTCTACTGGGGCTTGCAACCAAGAATTTTTTTTGAGTCTCAGAGTATTCTTTGGACTTAGACTTGACTTTTGGGCAATGATAACATGGTTGAGAATATGGAACTCTTGGAAATGAACTACATGCATTTTGCATTGTAACTTAATCAGTCCATCCTAGTTTGAATGGATCGATTGGGTGGTTACTGCAGGAATATGGGTCATGACTGGAGAAAGTGGATCATTGTGGGAGTACCCTGGAAGGGTGCATCTCCCATGTAGCCCTTTCTCCCCTCTATTTTTGCTTCTGTTTCCTGATGCCACAATGAGTTAAGAAGTTTTACTCCAAAGGATGCTTCCCTCATGATGTGCTGCCTCATCTTGGCCCCAGAGTAATAAACTCATCCACATATAGATTGAGACCTCTGAAAATATGAGTTCATACTAAACTTTTCCTCCTCTAAGTTGCCCTTTTTTTACCATCTGAAAGCCAAGTCATTACAGAAAAAGGAAACAATCCAGAAGGACTCTGTATACTTATAAGTGTCTTCATGTGGCCTTTCTCTAAGTCTAACCAGTAGGTACTATGAAGGCTGGCAGGTCGGTATAACCCTAGTGACTGCCCTTTTTACCTTATAAAGTACCTGGGCCAAAGACATATCAGCTGAGGGTGACATCAGAGTGACAGGGCCCAGTACCCAAAGGTAATTTCTCAGACTGGTGGAAAGTGATGGAATGTGGTTTCAAATGTGAAGGAGGGAGGTCAGAGGCTTTCCAACCTGACCTGATGGCTTCTGTCCAAGGCCAGGAAGGATGGTGGAGAGTGCATGGTGGTAATGGTAGACAAGGTTGAGGAGGAGGGAAAAAGCAGCATCCCTCAATTAAGGTGGGGAAGAAGTGGGTGGGAGCCCTGAATTTCTCATGAAGGTCAATTTCAAAGCGAGAACTGGGGGTTTAAAATCTATGCTTTGGCCAAGAATGGGAGTATAGGAGATTGGGGCAGGATAATGGCTTGGAAGTGGCTTTATTTAAGACTTGAAAAGGTAACCAGGGTGCAGGCAAAGCACCCCCACACCCAGCAGTAGTCCGCAGGGTGTGACCTGAAACCTTAACTCTAGCAAGCCTCTTGGTGGAGGACTGTCCCAGGATTGTGGAGGCAGGGGACAGGGAGAAGGCAGAGCCCCCAGGTCAAGTTATCAACAGCAAGGTGATTGTGTGATATGTCTTTTCACAGTTGAGTTAGATGCGCCCCAACAGTCCTGATGGGAATCAATTTAAATAAACTTTCTTGATCACAGGAGTTCAACTACATGAACAGTGGTTACACTTGAGAGGATGATTTGTTATAGCACAACTTATGTATTTCAAATGGACAAAAAATTAGTGTCATTTACAGTATCTTAAGATAAATTGACTTGAATGGGAGCTTCCTTTCCAGTACTTTGAGGTCTACAAGATATATCTAGAATATTTACTACAGTGGAAAATGACTAAAAATGACTACTTAAATTGAATTGCGGGGAGGGCCTGTGGATTTTCTTTTTTCTTTTATTCTCTTTAATGTGTCTTTATTAAAATAGCTACTAACCTGAGAAGACCATCATGGCCTTGAGAAAGGATTTGTTCATTTGCAGATATTCTCCAAGGAACATGAAGGCAAAGACTGTGAGAGAAAAAAAGCCTTGTGTTTCCTAGTTGCCCTTTGATCTGACCATGAATTTCACCAATTTAGGTTGGACCCAGTGTTTCTCTCTCTCTCTCTCTCTCTCTCTCTCTCTCTCTCTCTCTCTCTCTCTCTCTCTCTCTTTTTTTCTTTCTCTCTCTCAGTACTGGGAATTGATTGAATCCACAGGTGCTTTACCTCAGATGCATCCAAAGCCCTTGTTTTTGAATTTTATATTGAGATAGGGTCTTTCTAATTTGCTGATACTGGCCTCAAACTTGCAATCATCCTGCCCCAGCCTCTAGAGTTGCCAGGACCATGTGCACCACCACGCAGCTCATGTTTGTTTTCTAGAGAACAGCAGGTAAATGGTAGGAGAGAAGACCAGGATGAAAGAAAGGAATGCTGACATTAGTAACCACCTGTCCCTCATCTGCCTCAGCATCCCAGACAGATCTCAGTCACTGTTGAACCCTTGCATAATAAGCTCAGGTGACATTTCAGTTCTGGGGTTTACTTCTAATTTGTCTTTTAAGACGATAGTTTTCCAAATCTGTTGCATTTACAATCACTTAGGAGCCTTTTATTTAAATACTAGTGCCCAGGTTCCACTACCAGTGTTCTGATCTAATTGATGTGAGTTGGACCTGGGTATACGAAATTTTTAATTAGATTTTTTTTAATTTTAATTAAAAATCATAAATTTACATAAGGCAATGTTGTTTCACTCATTCTGTTATTTTTTCCCTTCCCCCCCAACCCTCGCACCCCTCTTTTCCCTCTATACAGTCCTTCCTTCCTCCATTCTTACCACCCTCCTTATCCCTAACCCTAAACCTAACCATAATGCTAAACCCTCCTACCCCCCCTTATATGTCCTCATCCGCTTATCAGCAAGATAATTCATCTTTAGTTTTTTGAGATTGGCTTATCTCACTTAGCATGATATCCTCCAATTTCATCCACTTGCCTGCAAATGCCATATCATTCTTCATGGCGGAGTAATATTCCATTGTATATATATGCCACAGTTTCTTTATCCATTCATCAACTGAAGGGCATCTAGGTTGATTCCACAATCTGGCTATACTGAATTGAGCAACTATGAACATTGATGTGGCTGTATCTCTGTAGTATGCTGATTTTAAGTCCTTTGGGTATAGGCCAAGGAGTGGGATAGCTGGGGCAAATGGTAGGTCCATTCCAAGTTCTCTAAGGAATCTCCACAATGCTTTCCAGAGTGGCTGCACTAATTTGAAGTCCCACCAGCAATGTATGAGTGTACCTTTTTCCCCACATCCTCGCCAACACCTATTATTGCTTGTGTTCTTGAAAATCGCCATTCTAATTGGGGTGAGATGAAATCTTAGGGTAGTTTTGATTTGCATTTCTCTTATTACTAAAGATGTTGAACATTTTTTCATATATCTGTTGATTGCTTGTACATCTTATTCTGTGAAGTGTCTGTTCATTCCTTAGCCCATTTGTTGATTGGATTATTTGTATTCTTGGTGTAGAGTTTTTTGAGTTCTTTATAGATTCTGAAAATTAGCACTCTATCTGAAGTATGAGTGGCAAAGATATTCTCCCACTCTGTAGGCTCTCTCTTCACATTACTGATAGATTCCTTTGCTGAGAGAAAGCTTTTTAGTTTGAATCTATCCCAGTTGTTGATTCTACCTTTTATTTCTTGTGCTATGGGACTCCTGTTAAGGAAGTCTGATTCTAAGCCAACAAGTTGAAGATTTTGACCTACTTTTTCTTCTATAAGATGCAGGGTCTCTGGTCTGATTATGAGGTCCTTGATCCATTTTCAGTTGAGTTTTGTGCAGGGTGAGAGATAGGGATTTAGTTTCATTCTGTTGCATATGGATTTCCAGTTTTCCCAGCACCATTTGTTGAAGAGGCTATCTTTTCTCCATTGCATATTTTTGGCCCCTTTGTCTAGTATGAGAAATTTGTATTTATTTGGGTTTGTGTCCATGTCCTCTATTCTGTACCATTGATCTACCTGTCTGTTTTGGTACCAATACCATGCCGTATTTGTTACTATTGCTTTCTAATAGAGTTGAAGATCGGGTATTGCGATACCCCCGGCTTCGCTCTTTCTACTGAGGATTGCTTTAGCTATTCTGGGTTTCTTATTCTTCCAGATGAATTTCATAATTGCTTGCTCTATTTCTGTAAGGTACGTCATTGGGATTTTAATTGGAATTGCATTGAATTTGTATAGCACTTAAGGTAGTATGGCCATTTTGACAATATTAATTCTGCCTATCCAAGAACATGGGAGATCTTTCCATCTTCTAAGGTTTTCCTTAATTTCTTCCTTTAATGTTCTGTAGTTCTCACTGTAGAGGTCTTTCACCTCTTTTGTGAGATTGATTCCCAAGTATTTTATTTTGTTCAATGCTATTATGAATGGGATAGTTTTCCTAATTTCTCTTTCTGAAGATTCATCACTTATGTATAAAAATGCATTGGATTTATGAGCATTGATCTTGTAACCTGCTACTTTACTGAATTCGCTTATGAGTTCTAAGAGTTTTCTGGTGGAATTTCCAGGTTCCTCTGAATATATAATCATGTCGTCAGCAAATAGGGATAGTTTGAGTTCCTCTTTTCCAATTTGTATCCCTTTAATTTCTTTGGTTCCTCTAATTGCTCTGGCTAGAGTCTCAAGAACGATATTGAATAGAAGTGGTGAAAGAGGGCATCCCTGCCTTGTTCCAGTTTTTAGGGGGAATGCTTTCAGTTTTTCACCATTTAGAATGATATTGGCCATGGGCTTAGCATAGATGGCCTTCACAATGTTAAGGAATGTTCCCACTACCCCAATTTTCTCTAGTGTTTTGAGCATGAACAGATGCTGTATTTTATCGAATGCTTTTTCTGCATCTATTGAAACAATCATGTGATTCTTAACTTTTAGTCTGTTGATATGGTGAATGACATTTATTGATTTCCGGATGTTGAACCAACCTTGCATCCCTGGTATAAAACCCACTTGATCGTGGTGCACTATCTTTTTAATATATTTTTTTATGGGATTTGCTAAAATTTTGTTGAGAATTTTTGTGTTGATGTTCGTTAAGGATATTGGTCTGAAATTTTCTTTCCTCAATGTGTCTCTGTCTGGTTTAGGTATCAGGGTGATATTGGCTTCATAGAATGAGTTTGGGAGGGTTCCCTCCTCTTCTATTTTATGGAATACTTTGAGAAGTATTGGAATGAGCTCTTCTTTAAAGGTTTTGTAGAACTTGGCTGAGAACCCATCTGGTCCTGGACTTTTCTTTGTTGGTAGGCTTTTGATGACCTCTTCTATTTCATTGCTTGAAATTGACTTATTTAAGTTGTGTATGTCCTCCTCGTTCAGTTTAAGTAATTCATATGTCTCTAGAAACTTGTTGATGTCTTCGAGGTTTTCTGTTTTGTTGGAGTATAGATTTTCAAAATGGCTTCTAATTATGTTTTGTATTTCACTTGTGTCTGTTGTGGTATTTCCTTCTTCGTTCCGAATTTTAGTAATTGAGTTTTCTCCCTCCTTCTCTTTGTTCGTGTGGCTAAGGGTTTATCAATTTTGTTTATTTTTTCAAAGAACCAACTATTTATTTTGTTAATTTTTCCAATTGTTTCTTTTGTTTCAATTTTGTTGATTTCCGCTCTGATTTTAACTATTTCCTGTCTTCTACTACTTTTGGTGTTGGTCTGTTCTTCTTTTTCTAGGTCTTTGAGCTGTAGTGTTAAGTTGTTTAATTGTTGATTTCTACTTCTTTTGTTGAATGCACCCTATGAAATAAATCTTCCTCTAAGTACTGCTTTCATAGTGTCCCAGAGATTTTGATATGATGTGTCTTTGTTCTCGTTTACTTCTAAAAATTTTTTTATTTCCCTCCTGATGTCTTCTGTTATCCATTCATCATATAATAGTGTATTATTTAATCTCCAGGTATTGGAGAAGTTTCTGTTTTTTATTCTGTCATTTATTTCTAATTTCAATCCATTAAGATCTGATAGAGTACAAGGTAGTATCTCTATCTTCTTGTATTTGCTACCATTAGCTTTGTGGCATAATATATGGTCTATTTTAGAGAAGGATCCATGTGCTGCTGAGAAGAAAGTGTATTCATCCTTTGTTGGATGGTATATTCTATATAAGTCAGTTAAGTCTAAATTGTTGATTGTGTTATTGAGATCTATGGTTTCTTTATTCAATTTTTGTTTGGACGATCTATCCAGCGGTGAGAGAGGTGTGTTAAAATTGCCTAGTATTATTGTGTTGTGGTCTATTTGATTTTTGGAATTGAGAAGAATTTGTTTGATGTACATGGATGAGCCAATGTACGGGGCATAGATATTTATGATTGTTATGTCTTGCTGATTTATGATTCCCTTAAGCAGTATGTAATGTCCTTCTTTATTCCTTCTGACTTGTTTTGGCTTGAAGTCCACATTATCGGAAATGAGGATGGATACTCCACCTTTTTTGCTGTGTCCATGTGCATGGTATGTTTTTTCCCATCCTTTCACCTTTAGTCTATGGGTATCTCTTTCTATGAGATGAGTCTCTTGCAGGCAGGATATTGTTGGATTTTTCTTTTTAATCCATTCTGCCAGTCTATGTCGTTTGATTGATGAGTTCAGGATCATTAATATTCAGGGTTATTATTGTGATATGATTTGTATTCCCAGTCATTTAACTCATTTTTGTTTTTTGACATGATTTGGTTTCCCCTTTATTTGGCTATTCCTTTAGGCTAGTTCCTCCACTTGCTGATTTGCATCATTGTTTTTCATCTCTTCCTCATGGAATATTTTGCTGAGAATGTTCTGCAATGCTGGCTTCCTTTTTGTAAATTCCTTTAGCTTTTGTTATCATGGAAGGATCTTATTTCATCGTCAAATTTGAAAGTAAGTTTTACTGGGTATAAGATTCTTGGTTGGCATCCATTATCTTTCAGGGCTTGGTAAGTGTTGTTCCAGGCCCTTCTAGCTTTTAGGGTCTAGATTGAAAAATCTGCTGATATTCTTATTGGTTTCCTCCTGAATGTAATTTGATTCTTTTCTCTCGCGGCCTTTAAAATTCTGTGTTTATTTTGTATGTTAGGTATTTTCATAATAATGTGCCTTGGTGTGGGTCTGTTGTAATTTTGTATATTTGGAGTCCTATAAGCCTCTTGTACTTGGTTTTCCATTTCATACTTCAGATTTGGGAAATTTTCTGATATTATTTCATTGAATAGATTGTTCATTCCTTTGGTTTGTTTCTCTCAGCCTTCCTCAATTCCAATCATTCTTAAATTTGGCCTTTTCATGATATCCCATAATTCTTGTAGATTCTGTTCGTGATTTCTTACCATCTTTTCTATTTGGTCAACTTTGTTTTCAAGATTAAATATTTTGTCTTCAATATCTGAGATTCTGTCTTCCAGGTGTTCTGTCCTATTGGTTACGCTTTCTATGGAGTTTTTAACTTGGTTTATTGTTTCCTTCATTTCAAGGATTTCTGTGGTTTTTTTTCAATATCTCTCTTTATTGAAATGATCTCTTGCTTACCGTCTTGCTTCACTGTCACTTTAAGGCCTACCCCTTCCGTGGCACTAGCTCTTAATGAATATTGATATTAATGAATATTGATTCTATGAGACACAAAATGTCACTTGACCCTCTAGTCAGAATAATGCCTCATGGAAGTCAGCTGATCAATGGTTTCTTAGCTTGGTATTATTTCATAGTATACCCAATATACGCCTGAACCCTTCCTGAGGTTATTTTCCTACTTCAAGAATTAAAAAAAAATGGAATAGACATACATTTTTTACCTGACCTGTATAGTGAGGACTATTATGGTGGGAAAGACCAAAAGAAAGATTTTAGAACTGCATATATGTAATAGGCAAACAGCAAATCAAAAGTAACATTGCAATCTTTTAGGGATTTCAGAGACTTATGTCACTATCTAGGATTAGGAAGACACAGGGATGATGATTCCTACAATATCTTTATACAATTCTTCTATTTGTCCTGTGTAGAAGACTGTGTATTTAAGATAAATCTTAAATAATGGCAGTGAATTGTGGTATTTACAAGTGGTGACTCTAATTGCAGCTGTTACACTAATTGTGGTTTCATTTCTTGAATAAATTAATATATTCCATGTTATGTAGAATGCAGCTATTGATCTGATAATTGCCTTTTTGTCCTCACTTACACATAAAGCTCATTAGAAGCAGTTTTCTTTTAGGAAACATAGCAATTCAACTTCGCTGCCCTCCTTTAGGGGTATGTCAATTCTCTAGACCTATATCATAATTTAATTTTCAGGCATCTTGATAGACTTTCCCCTCTATATCAGACTAGTGTAAAATATTTCTAACATTATATTAATAGAAATTTGTGAACCATAAACAGCAATTAATCTAGATTTCTGGAAAAGCCATTTGAAATACAGAAGGTCAGAAATAAATATGACTATAATTCAGGGCCCTTCTTGCTCATTGAAACTCTTATGCCATCAGTGGTGTGAGATATGTTATGATATTATAACTAAGTTGAATAATAAATTGTTCCATCTAATCCCTCTTAAAACCGGAAACACACTACCTCGAAGTTCTATTTGGATATTGGAGACAACTTATTCCTATTGAAGAATGTTATTTCAGTTCATTTTTTTAGTGATCTGAAAACTAGTTTTCAGTGGTGTAAGAATAGAAATCACAGGCATGGGCAACTTTCCTCATTTTTTTTTTTTTTTTTTTTTACCATTTTAACCATAAGTTCAAGATGGCATGTAGGATCTCCTATATGTTGCCATTGTCAATTGCAGATAGGGATGCTGATTGGAGGCTTTGGCAGACCTCTCAAGGTAAATCCAGAGTGGACCTTTAAGATTTTAGTGAATAATATTATGATCACATTGAGGTAATTATTCTGAGAGACATCACATTATCTGTTCCTGGGTCTTAGTAAAATTGAATGCTTGAACCTACGTCACCAAGTTACCATACAACCTGAGTTTGATATGACGAACTGAGTGTTATATGACCTACTAAGTCATTAATTTTGGCATGTACCACAACACAACAGCATCAAAGGAAAATTTCATATACATAATCAGGTACAAATAGGATTCAAAGGCACAAGTAAATTTCATGAAGAAGTAGCCCAAATGACCATGGTCCCCACTCATTTACAGTGCCTTCTCTCTCCAAGCCTAAACCTAGGGATTCATGGGGATTTCCTTACCACCAGTTGAGAGAAGAATAAAATTTGACTCAATCTGCACATTATTTTGTACCGTATGTAAGGCCTTTTCTTAAAGTAGACAGCTATAGTACTGCAGCCTCTTTTTTGAACATTCCTAAAGAAGAGTGACAAAGGGAAATCCTCCAAGATGACAAAACTTCAGACATGGCATGTAGCTTTGAACTTTTCTTTTTCTTTTCTGGAAAGACAAAAGGATATGTGAGTAATTATATACTGATTTATGGACTGTAAACAGTGGTTTGGTAGATGGTCAGGGACATGGAAGAAGCATGTTGTGGAATTGTTGAAAATTAACTGGATGGTGACTGGTGACCATCTGTGGGCTGAGAATTCTGAAAATGTTAGCCCCAGATAAACTTTTCTGCCTTTAATTATTCTTGTCAGGTTTAATGCGCACAACAGTAAAAAAGTTCACTGAAACACAGATGAATACTGAAAGTGAGATTGTTGCCGTGACTAACCTGACCATGTTATTCAGAAGCTTTTGGAGCTTTTTGTAGTTTGTGAGAGGAGTTTTGAAAAGTTTAGAGATGCAAGCTGAAAAATCTAAAGATTTTTGTGAGTAGACATTAACGAACAATTCCAGTGTAAGTTCAGAAGACCAGAATTCCAATAGGACTATGGACAATGAAGATTGGACTCATGAGGTTTCATGGGGGAAGGAGGACTCCATTGGAAACTGGACTAAAGGTGATTTATATTAGGTTCTGGCTAAAAATCTAAGTTTTGCACATGTCACAAGACATCGCATGAGGCTCAATTTGAAGATGACAGACTAATTAACTTGTCAGAAAAACTTTCAAGGCAGCAAAGCCGTCAAAGTGGTACATGGATATGGCTGGTGGCTTAGCCAAGTTCACTGTGATTATCAGGAGCAGAAAAATTTTAAAAACGTGGACTTGAAAAGTGGGAGAAAAACTGGGACATAGGAATTTATGGTTGTTAAAGACATTATAGCCACAAAAGAGATGATGCTTAATACTTTATCCAGAAACAGGAAAGATGGCCTGAGGGCATCTCAGGAATTGACATGACCACAGCCATCTCTGACTCAAGGATGAAAAAGTAGAAATTATTTTGAGAAGAGACTAGTGGGACACCAAGTTCCCACAGGGTGGAAATTATTTCACCAACATAGTCAGCCACCTAGAATTTCAGATGCTGCTATAGCCAGGGTTACTGACGACTACTGCCCAAGATGGTGGCAGACACTGGCAGCAATCACATGGTGCTGGTTCTGCAGGAATGCAGGATACTGGAGTTAGTGGGGCATGGATTTTTCCACCAAGATTTCAAATGAAGGCCTGGGTTCTCAGGCAAATTGTAGCAGTACTGGAGTTCCTGCAGGGTGCCCCTGAAAGAGCAAAGCATGAAGAAGTGAGAAGGAAACCAAAGCAGCAATGGAGACCTCTGAATCTGAGAGATGTCAGAGTCATGAGACATCAACTGAGAAAAGTATCAGAAAGTGAGTAGAAGCAAACCAAGAAGAAGCTATGTGTGATGCAATAAGCAAGGCCATAGGTGTGAAGCAACACAAGCCCTTTGGAGTTAATATCGGAATGCCATGTGGAACAGAACTGGACATGAAACAACAGAACTTGTTTGCTAAGGTGAATTGTGATCTTGATTTAGTCCTATCCTTTCTCCCTATGCCCCTATTTCTCCCCTGTAGAATGGAAATATTTACTCCGTGCCTTTATATACTAGATAAATGTAACATGCTTTTGTTTTTTACAGGGACTCATGCTAAGAATTTGCCCTGAGCCTCAGAAGAGACTTTGTATTTAGACTTTTGGGCAATCCTAGAACTATGGTGACCATTGGAATTTGACTAAATGTATTGTGTGTTGTGAGATGGGCAAGAACTTTTTGGGATTTGGAGTAAAATGATATGGTTTAGATGTGAGGTATCCCCCAGAAGCTCATGTGTGAGACAATGCTAGAAGATTTAGAGGTGAAACAATTGGGTTGTAAGAACTTAGACTAATTAGTGCATTCATCCTCTGATAGGAATTACCTGGGTGGTAACTGTAGGCAGACAGTATGTGGCTCAAGGAAGTGGGTAATTAGGGGTGTGCCTTTGGAGCTTATATTTTATCTATGGTGAGGAGAGTCTCTGCTTCCTAGTGCCATGTCCTGAACAATATTCTCTGCCACACCCTTTTGCCATGATGTTCTGCCTCATCTCAGGCACAGAACAATACTGTTGAGTGTCTACAGACTGAGACCTCTGAAACTATAAGCCCCAAGTAATCTTATCCTCCTCTAATTGTTCTTGTTAGGTATTTTGGTTACAGTCACAAAAAAAAAAAAAAAAAACAAAAAACGCTAACTAAGCACTATACTAGGCAGAATTACAACCTTGTTATTGTCTTTATTTGGAGATTAACAAGTATTGGTTATTGAAGCGCATATGTGTAGTAAGTTGGTAAGGGATGGGTGATGAGCGATGATTAATTTTGGTGTCAACTTAACTAGAATAACAGATGCCCAGATAGCTAATAAAACATTATTTATGAGTGGGTCTCTGGGGTTATTTACTGGTAAAGTTTTTCTTTTGAATCAGGAGATTGAATGAAGAAGTTGCATTTCCATCAATGTGAGCAAGCATTATTCAATCTCTTGATTCAAATATAACAAAAACTCAGAGCAAAGGCAAATTTTCTCTTTTTTCTTCTTGATCCAAGATGTTTTTCCTCCCTTAGACATCATAACTACTGTGTCCTGAGCCTTCAGACTCAAATTGTTATACACATACCAGCCTACTCAGTTATTTTATCTCAGACTGGAGGTTATGCCACCAGTACACTTGCTCTTCAGGTAATTGGGACTGAATTAAATTGTTGGCTTTTGTGTTCTCCAATTTCATGATTTCCACAATTGTATGAGCCAATTCCCATAATAAATTACTTTTATGTCTAAATATACTCTATTGGTTCTATATTCCTATAGAACCTTGAATAATACACCATTGTTGAGGAGAATGTATTGTTCTAGCATATTTCAAAATGATTTTTCTTATCCCTTCTAGAACCATAAGTAGACTTTTATCTTATCTGCACAGTGATTTCATGGCAAGGACCTAGATGAAAAATTTACAAATTGTGGAGGGAATTTTAAGGCTAAGACATCCTGAAATATTTACCTCTCAAACTGACTACAGTTTTATGTTTTGCTTTTAGGAAGTATAGATTCTGTAACTACCTAATCTCTATATCTACAGATGTCTCTAATTTTCAAGGTTGAGATTTTTGCCTTGACAACAATTCTTTGATGGATAAAAAAAACTTGTTGATTTTCAGGTTTTTCAGCTTTTTGCTTTTTTTATGAGGATGGGAGGGAAGAATGACAAGCTCTTCCACATGCTTACCTGGATTCTGCATCAGTTCTGTATGAGGTCTATTGAATTTAAATAAATTTGAAATACTTTAATGACTTATGGTTTGCAAGTAGAAGTGAAATCAAGTTTTAATACACAATATATGGGCTTGTAAGTTTGGTGAGACTACATTTTAAAATTTGAGAACAATTGATTATATTGAACTGACATCTTGTTGGAAAAAAATGAAATAAAAATTGATTAATCTTTTTAAAAAACAGTAGCTATAAGATCAAAATTATTTTGACTTTTTACATAAATAATACTTTATTTTAATTTTCAGCAGATTTTTGAATTAAATTAACATGTAAAAATACATATATTTAATTTGATGACTAAGAATATTTTTGTCAGATTTTTCACTGCTGTGACCAAAAGACCTGACACAAACAATTTTAAGGAGGAAGAGTTTATTTTGGGGTTCAGAAGGTTTATGTTTCAGAGGTCTCAGTCCATAGACAGATGGCTCCATTTCTTAGGGTTCAAATTGTGGCAAAACATCAAGGCAGAAGAGTGTGGAGGATGAAATCAGCTAAGGATATTACACCAGAAAGCAGAGAGACTCATCTAACCAGATACAAAATATATAGTACAAAGGCAAAACTCAAATAACCTACCTCTTCTAGTCACAACCTACCTGCCTTCATTTACCACTCAGTAAATCCCTATCAGGATTAATTCATCATTTGGATTAAGGCTTCTGTAATGCAATCATTTCACCTCTAAGCCTTCTTTCCTTGTCTCACAAATGAGCTTTTGGTAAACATCTCACATTCAAACAATAACAACTGACATGAGAACACACTTGGAAAACCATCAATATGATTCAGGTAATTAGTGTACCTGTCCGTATCCATTACCACTAAATATTTCATCATATCTTATCTTTTGTGTGTGTGTATGTGTGTGTGTGTATGGCAAGAACAATTAACATTTAACACTTAACACAAGATAAATCTTAACAAATGTTCAAATGCACAATTTGATATTGCTCACTACATGTATATTTTGTATACCCTATTTCCAAAATTTTCATCTTACATGACTAAAATGTTATAACCACTGAACAACAACTTACCATTTATCCATTTGCTCAGAACTTGAAAAGCACTGTCTTTCTTTTTGCCTTTGAGTTTTGATTTGCATACTTCATACAAGTTGGAATGGACTAATTAAATAAAAGTATAAATAAGTAGCAGAAAGATCAGTAGAGTAGAGGGAATGCAAGAGTTGGAGGAAGAAGAGGAAGCAAAAGGGAACGGTCAGGTATGGTATTAGAGCAAATTATATTCTATGTTTGTATAATTATGTCATAATGAATCCTAATGTATATAACTAAAAACAACTGTCAGAAATAATAATAAAAGTAAACTAAAATTAAGAAAATTAAGTTGCAAAATGTAGTATTTGTCCCTTCTATGACTGATTTATTTCATTAGCATAATATGATCAGGTTTATTGATGTTGTTTCATATGGCAGTTTCTTTCATTTTTTTATGCTGAATAATAGTCCAGTGTGGGTATATGCAATATTTCTTTTTGCATTTATTAAACAATGGTCATTGGATTATTTTAACCTATGGTTATTGTGAAGGATATTAAAATGAATATTTTGAATACAAACACCTTTTCAAAACAATTTTTTCCATTATTTTGGATATATATCCAAAAGTGAGATTCATATTGTAGTTTTGCTTTTCTTTTCTTTTTCTTTTTTTTTTTTTAACTATGTATGCTTAGTAACATTTTCCATTGTGGTCACTACTGACATAAGTAAACTTTTGCAAAACAAGCTCATATATGATCAAAATAAATAATTGTCACAAATAAACATTTAAGAAAAGAAAACCACCAATAAAAATTTTATTAAATACTTAAGCATATATGTTCTTTAAAAAGCATTGTGAGTAGCACATACGTATTTAAAAAGATTTTTGATATCTGTATTCAGCAGATAAATGGACATGAAAATCACAATACGATACTATTATGTAGCTATTAACATGATTTACATTAAAACTGTGATGAAAGGAGTTCTTTACTAGGATTTGGAGCAACTAGGACTCATCATATTGCTATAGTAATGCAAAATGGAACTACCCCATTGGAAAGCAGTTTTTTCTGGGAGTGGAGTTCTTTTAAAATTAAACATCCACCTATTTCGTGATTTGGGAAACCCATATCTATAGATATTTAGTCAATAAAAATGAAAACATGGGTATCTGTATCTGAATTTTTTATTAGTTCATTATACTATACATATGGTGTGGTTCATTGTGACATCTTCACATACGCATATAATAGACTGCTTTAATTAATTTCCCATATCTTTTTCTTTGTCTCTCTTCCTCCCTGCCACATTCACATCCTCTATTTTTCTGGCATTCCTTTTATTTATTCATACACATATATGTATATATATGTGATTTATAAATATGCATATAATTGGGATTGATTGTGGCATATTCATGCATACATATAGTATCATTCAGTTGACTTTATTTGTTGATGTATCAGCATAATTTCCTCGCCTGTTTTTTAATGCTTATTTGAATTTATTCTTTTGTTCCTGTCATGTCGCTCATAAACATATACCCACTTATTTTTTACATAAATTGGATATTAACTGTGTATCTGCTATATAGTTTTCAAATATTTTCTGTCATTTTTATGTTTTTGCATTCTGTTGATTATTTTCTTTGCTTTGAACAAATTTTAGTTTGATATAGCCCAACTTGTTCTTTTGTCATTTTATTATCTGTGTTTGGGTTGTCATATCTAAGAAGGAATTATGAAAACAATGTCAATAAAATATTTACCTACATCTCCTAAGAAATCTATAATTTCATGTCTTGCATACATATTTTACTCAATTTTATGTTGATATTTATGAATAATTTAAGAGCCCAATATCATTTTTTATGTGAATAGTTGATTTTCTAAACACTATTTGTTGAAAAGTTTAAACTTCTCCAAATATGTAATCTTGACTCCCTTGTCAAAGATCAATTGATTGTGTCTGTAGATATTAATTTTTATGTTTTGTATTCTGTTCCACTGGTCTATATTTCTATCTTTGTGCCATTATTACACTGTTTTGATGACTGTCACTTTGCAATATAATTTGAAATCAGGAAGAAGAATGCCTTCGGCATTGTTCTGTATCTCAAGAGTTGTTTAAAACAAGTTTTGGTCTTTTGTTTTTCCATAATTGATCTCTCCAATTGTGATATAAAATGATTAGAAAAAAAACCTTGAAAATTTTTCACAGAAGATGTGATGTTTTCAAACATATTAATGCTTAAAAACATATTATAATATTTTATGCTCTGAAATATAATCATTATTTTACTGATAATTGAAATAATTTGAATTTTCTAAAATAAGAAACATCATTTAAAATCTTTGCAAAGTTTTGTGGATTTGATTTAACTAAAGCATGGTATTGCACCTTCTCATGTTGTAGTTCTACATGGCTACAATTGATATTATTTATGCGAGGATCCTAAAAATTCATTTTCATTTTTTGGGGGGAGAATAAAAATCCTAAATGAAGCAAAAATTCAAATAATATTTAAAAACCTGGAAAAGGAAATCCTTGAAGGTAAATGTAACAAATTCAGAAATTCTCACAAGAAATGTACCAGTGTTTACTAAGCTGTGTAAAAAAATCATGAAAATAAAAAAACATGTCTTTGTGTTATACTAACTTTTCTGCAAATATAAAAAGTAAAATAAATATAAAAATGTTTGTTTCATCTAATTAACAAAAAACTAAACCAATGATTTTTAACTATAGTGATAATGGGTGAAAACCCATTTTGATGGTTTGTGAATAAAATTACTCAATTAACATACCCCGTCTTTACCACAAATGATATTTCCTAATTAATACCCATTGTAGTATTTATTAAGTAAAAGTTACTACTGGCAGTTTGCTTGACATTAATAGTTCTTCATTCTTGTAATTGTTGAAGCGACATCCTCATAGAATCAAAAGGTTTATGTATTGTGACTGATGTATTCTAGAAGAAATCATTATTTCTCACTAGTGTATACAAAATTAAAAGTCACAATGCAATTCAATTCACAGTTAATTTAAATAAATGAATAACAAAATTTTTATGAGTTTAAAATACTAATAACCTTAGAGAACATTTAGTTTATGTTTCAATTATTTGAATACCTAAGAAATATTTCAGTGATTAAGACAAATGTCTAATCTGAAGTACTGTTTACTAAATAAAATTCAAATTAAGGTTACTGGATATTCTGAGGTTTTGGCCTTTATAATATGCTATAAATTAATCTTCTGTACACATTCTGTACCAGATTCAGCCAATTAAATTAGATTACATAACATTAATAATGTTGATTTCCAATTGTACATACACATAATAAAAAATAGAAAATTATTTTGTGTTTGCTTTCTGGGGTAAACTCAAAGAGTTATTAAAACATAGCAAATGAGCTCTTAAAATAAAATGTCATTTCTTAAGAGCTTAGAAATAAATTATGTGATTCAATCCAAAACCAAATTTCACCTGTTTGTTCATTTGCCTCTCAGCAAATATATTGGAAATGAAATGTGTAGACAGTTAAGTGCCTGTAATAGAAAGCATAATTTGGGTATAATCAAATATGAGCATAATTTGCTTCTTATTAAAATATTTCCTAAATTTCCTACTATTAGCACATTCTCTTTTCACATCTTATAATACTTTGTAGATATTCATGGTTTTAGTCACATTATGCCTGTGGCATGGTTATTTATGAACTTGCTGTATCTAGCCTTTAGGAACAAAAGGTTTTTTTAAAATTGGTGTTATGTCTCATATACAATTATCTCTCACATGACACAATTGTAACTTTTATAGCAATTTGAGAATATATCAGTTCCTGCATAAAACTATCTTTGATAACCATCACAATTTTATTGCCTTCTTGGGCTCTGTGTTCAGCAAGTGAGCTTAAGAAATGAGGGAATAAGTTCCCCTTTAAAAGCATAAACAAACATTTTAAATATTTTTTTTATTTCTTTTTGAAGAAGTATGGCCATTTTGATCTTCTGGGATTTCAGCTTTAAAATTTTGGGTGTTCAAGAATAAACTGAAATTTAGAAGATTGATATTTTCTTTCAGCGATAAGAATTCTTTGTTTCTGTTGAACACCTGGTCATACTATGGTCTGGATTTACATAATTCAAACTTGAGGCTAGAGGGGCCTTGCAACCAGTTATATGTGATTTTGCTTAAGTCCAGTGTTGGAATTGATACAGAGTAGAAATACATAGAAGAAAAGATTTTTTTAAATGGTGATAATGTAAAATAGTAAATAGAAAAATTGAAAAATTAAAAAAAATAAAAATTGAAAAGAAAATTTGGCATAAACAAACTTTAATTTAGGGGTAAATTATGGGAAATCTCACAGAAATTATCCAAAATCTGACCAAATTTTACAATCAGTTACTGTATTTCGAAAGACTTGCATTGTGATGAAAGTATTTTTATATATTTGCTTTCTCAGGGGCATGGAGTTCCTTGAAAATATGCTCACATTAATTTTCTACATGGTTCAACTTTCGTTGAAACTTTTCTTTGACTGTACATATACTAGCATGAACATCTCCTATTAAATTTTTCCATCTTCTTTGTCATGTTTCTGTGTTATTTAGTGTGCACAGAAATATTTTGCATGCACTCACATATAGACCACAATTGTGGCAGAAACAATACTAGTGATCAAATAGCAAAACTGCTTTTTAAGTGTTCTTATCCTACCATGAATAACTATTTTTTAATTAGTCAGTAACTTCATTATTTTTTTCAGGCAAATTTCTTTAAAGAAATTAAAGATTAAATTAATAGATTAAAGCTCCTGGAACCTTATCATCTGAAATGAATGCCAATACGTATTAATGCATGCTTAAATTAAGATTTTGTTACTGCCCTGTCACATAGTCATCCTGTTCCCTTTCTGTCCTTATTGCATAATCCTTTCCCGATTTTTTATAGGAGTTGCAGTATCCAGGATTTTGGCTTTCAGGATTTCAACATTCAGTATATTCATGTGGGTATTTAATTTGTGTGATTTTAGATTTTAGAGGTTCTTTTTTATTTTTAACTACAGGGATTTTGAACTTTCGGAATTTCAACTTTTGGTATTATGATATTTGGGGTTGTGTGTTTTGGGATTATGACAGGCATGGGGGTGGGTTTTGGGTAGTGTGGTAAAAAGGAGATGTTGCTCCAAGCATGCAAAATACTATTAGACAAAATGAATAAGTCGTGGAGGTCTATTTTACAGCATGGTAACAATAGTAAGTTACAATATATTTTATACATGAATTCTTCTAAAAGAGCAAATCTTAAATGTTCTCACACAAAAATTATAACCAGTATTTGATATATTATTCAGCTTCAGTGTTACAATCACTTTATAACATATATACATATGAAAACATTATTTTATACCAGAAATACATACAATTTTATTTGTTAATTATAACATGATAAAACTAGAAAATTAATAAAGTAAGTGACAAAAAGGGCTAAAGCAGATATCATACCAAAGAACATATAAAGAGGGCAAACGAACCCATGAAAAAATGTCCAACAACCTATGTAGTTGGGAAAATACAAATCAAAACAACAGGAAACCATTATACACATATCAGAATAGCCCAAATCCAATACTACTGACAACACCAAATGCTGACAAGGATAAAGAGCAACAGGGAGTCATACTCACTGCTGGTGCAAACACAAACTGACTCAGCTAACAATATGAAATACAGTTTGACACTATTTTTACAAAACTAAACATAAATTTAACTTATGATCCAGCAACGGTGCTTTCTGATCTTTACCTAAATAGGTTAAAGCATAGGTTCACACAAACTCTGCATGCAAATGTATAAGGGAGCTTTACTTATATTTGCCAAAACTTGGAATCAACCAAGGTTTCCCTTAGTATGTTAATGAATAAATAAACCATGGTACAAAGAGATAATGAAATATTAATTATTCACAGCAAAAATTAAAAAGTATGAGCTATCAAGTTATAAAAAGACATGGAAGAAACATAAATACATATAACTAAATTAAATAAGTCAATTTCTAAAACCTACACAGTGTATTATTCTAACTATATGACATTTAGGAAAAGCAAAACTAGAGTGTATAAAGATCAGTGATAACCAAGCATTAAGAGAGGAAAATAGTGCTGTTTATGCACAGCATTTTGTGTGTCTTTTTTTTTTTTTTTTTTGGCAGAGAAATTATTCTTTATTTTACTAAAATTGAGGTTGTCTCTCATTAGGATATTAACAGCCATAAAATGTAAAACACAAAGTGAAATTAATGCAAACTATGAACTTTAATAATAATGAATTGAAAGAGCATAGTCAGGGAAATAGAGAAAGTTTGCATTTCCAGATGCATTCTGGCTCAAGATTCAAGAAGCCAGAAGTACTGCTTCTCAGCAAGGTGGGTGGAAGAGGAAATTTCACTGAAATTCAATATCACACAGTCAGAGTCTCTAAGAGACTCAGAAATTCAGGTGCATTTAACAAAGAATAAGCCAGAGGTTATTGAAGCCAGGCTGGTTGCAGCAGCAGTAGTGGTACCATTGAACTAAAGAAGGGAGGGATAACATAATGAACAAATTAGGAATGAAAATAACCTGTATATCACAAAGGCAGCCTGAACTTAGCTGATCCAGAGACTACACAGTGAATTGCTCTCTGAAAAGAGCTCTGTATTTCTCAAATGAAAAGTTGAAAACTGAGGTTGGAGCTATTTTGAGGGGATCATGCTGCAGTTTGCTGCTACTGGTGCCCAGGAGATAATAGCAAACATTACCAAACTGTCCTGGCAAATATCTACCATGGGCCCTAGCTTGTACCTAATGCAACGTGAGTAAAACAATCACAGAGAAGATTGTACTGAGGTAGATCAAGAGAGATAATAGTAAGAGGTTCACATGACCAGCTGAGGAGGATTGGGAAAGTGAACAGGGTGCAAATATACTCAGGAACTGTTTTATTCAGTCTTTTCACTGCTGTGACTAAAGGACCTGCAAAGAACAATTTTAGAGGGAACAAAAGTTTATTCACACAGTTTCACAGTTTCAGAGGTGTCAATCCATAACCAGGTCCATTCCTTAGGGCTCAAGGTGAGGTAGAACAAATGGTTGAATAGTATAGTGGAAAGAAGCCACTCACATGATGATCAGAAAGCAAAGAGAAACTCTGCTTGCCAGATACAAAATATATACTCCAAAGCCTAACCCTACACACCTTCAGTCACCACTCAGTTAATTTCTGTCAGGCGCTTAATGCACGGATTGGATTAATGCTCTTATAACCCAGTCATTTTATCTCTAAATGTTCTTGCTTTTTCTCACACATGAGCTTTCAGGGAACACCAAATATCTAAACCATAACTGGAATAAGCCTGGGAAGTTTATATTCATTGGCTGCAGAATGTATGCAGGGTTATTTAGGTCATTCCAGCTGGCAGTTTGGTGAGAAACACAAAATAAAGAAGGTATTAAGAGCATCCAAACATTGTGCAAACCTTGTGAGCTCTCTCTTCTCCCCCCCCCCCCCCCCCCCCCCCCCCCCCCCCCCCCCCCCCCCCCCCCCCCCCCCCCCCGCCCCGTCACTGGCTGCAGCAACAATTTGCGCGGGTCTTTATGGGTGGTGAGCTGGAAATGAACTACTTTTACTATCTTTCTTTAGTGGGCTGCTTTCTCGCTTATTCGCTTGTTCCCTGGGCTATAGAGGAAGAAAAGCTTTTCTTAGGGGAGAGAGAGAGAGAGAGACTTTGCATAAGAACGAATCTTTGATGGGAGAGAGACTGAGAGAAACATAGAGAAAGGAAGGCTTCTCCGCTTATCAGAGATCTATTTCTTCTTAGGCTTCTGCAGCTTCTTCTTAAAGGTGCATCCTGCATCCTGTGAACTAAAGGTGCGTGCTAGGAGTATGTGCTAAAGGTGCGTTACTTCTCTCTGCTTGCCGCTGCCCGTACTTGTTGCTTATCTTTCTGCTTGCGCTTTTCTCTGCTTGCTGCTGCTCCTACTGTCGTGCCCCTGCCTACTGCCCGCTTATATTCCCTCCAGGAGGCAGAGGGCGGGGCCTCGCCAGTTGCCATCAGGCGAGGAGCCAGCTGCCCTATCACGCAAGGGTTAAAACGAGCAAGCCCGAGCAGGCGCGCTGGGGAACACCTGTGCACGCAGTTGTGCGCATGGACTTAACTGAATACGGCCAGTGATAAATCACCTGAGTGTGCTTATGTCAATTAACTCCTCACTGCCAAAGTTACTCTCTCTCTCTCCCTCTCTCTCTTTCACTCTCTCTTTCACAGCCCAAGAAGAAATGGAAAAAAAGAGTCAGGCATAGGTAGTGACTATATAGGTAGTGACTATTCATACTCATTGACTGTTTTGACCACTCAGTGGAGATAATTTTTTCATTATTCATTGTAAATCTTTTCTTCTTTTAATCATTTTTATTTTTTCTTTGATGTTTTTGCTGACTGATTTGTTTGTGGGTATATATACATATATATATATTTTTAACATTTTTATAATTATTTTTTCTTACAGTTTGACAAAGCCTAGTGTTTTTGATTTAATTTTGCTTTGTTTTTGTTTTCTTATTTCTTTTTCTCTCATTTCTCTCCCAAAGCCAAATTCTCTGGTTTTCTCTTTATTCTTCCCTTTTTTTCTTTTCTTTCCCTTCTTTATAAACATAACTTGCTTCATCTCTTCTGCTTTCTCTGTTTATATTTGAACATTCTAAACTTTTTTCTACTTTCTTATGATTGTTTTCTCCTAATGAATTGTAATCATACCATCTTTAAAAGCTATTTGATTTATATAACTTCTGCCCCATAATACGTGTTTTTTGAAATTATTAGTACTGTGGATGACAGAGTCGACAAACGATATTTATTTTAATGTCAGATCTAGGATATGGTTTTTCTTTGTGCCTTTATTTGTTTTTATTAGTTCTTGGCAATTGCTAACCCCACCATTCCTGTATTTGTGGTTATTATTCTTGTAGATTACATAGTAAGAAGTAGGTATTTACTTTAATGTTGCATATAGTTTGCTTTGTCTATTGCTATTGTTTCTTTCCTCCTTTGCTTTGAGGTGCTGGAATTTATGAAAATGTCACAAGATCACACTGTGGAGACTCTGCTATTGAACTAAACCCAGCCAAAACACAGCGCATCTTCACATACACATTAACCTCAGACTACGACTATATTTAATACAAATAATAGATGAGTCAAAACCCCCAAACTAAGGACTAGACCCCAGGTAGGAATGCTTAGGTCCCTCAAGTCCTAATCATGGGCATCCTCTCTTACAGAAAAAAGAAAAAAAAATCTGAAAGGTCTTAATCTAGATCACTGTAGGACACTTTGGTAAGAGAAGGTTTTGCCTGAACAAATTCCACACAAAAGAGTCAAAGAGAACTCATTTCAAAAGATGCATAAACCTCAACACAGGCATATAAGAAATACAAAAAATTAAGGCAACACAACACCTTCTGATGTTGATAATTCACCAGCAATGACTCCAAAGACATGAAAGTGAATGAAATAGCAGATAAATGATTCAAAAGAATGATTTTTGAAATGGTCAATGAATTCCACAAGAATGCAGAAAATTAATAATTAATTAAGAAATTAAGAAGAGGATATGAATGAGAAATAAGGAGAGAGAGATGCTGAAAAAGAACCCATTGGAAATATGAGAAGTGATAGACAAAATAAATTAAATAAAATACTCATTTGAAAGTCTTTCTAACAAAGTAGAAAAAGTTGAAGACAGAATATCAGAGATGGAAAATAAAGTGGCTGGCCTAAAACATACAGATAGTATTAAAGAAACAAAAACAAGTAACCATGAACACAATATAAAAGAACTATGGGGCAACATTACAATACCATATTTAAGAATACTGGAATTGACAAGGGCTATGAGATGCAGGGAATGGGATGGGTAATTTCTGGCCAATAACAACAGAGAAACTTCCAAATCTTGAAAATAAGAAGAATATCCAAATACAGGAAACATTCAGATCCTCAAATAGATCAGATCAAAATAGAACCTCTCAAGAATACATTATAGGGGCTGGGGAGATAGCTCAGCTGGTAGAGTGCTTACCTTGCAAGCATAAGGCTCTGGGTTCAATCCCTACCACTGCAAAAAAAAATATATATATAATACATTATAGTTAAAATGCCTAATATATGTATATACACATAAATATGTGTGTGTATGTGTGTGTGCGCATATAAAATCTTAAAGCCCTCAAGAGAATAACTTCTGTTCACATATAGAGGTAAGCCCATCAGAATTACTTCTGATTTCTCAGAACAAACTTCAAAGTTCAGGAGGGCTTGGAATGATGTACTCAAAATCTGAAAATAAAATATCAACCAAGTTTATTAAATCCAGGAAAACTACCTTTGAGAATTAAAATAGAAATAAAAACCTTCCAAGATAAACAGAAACTGAAAAAAATTCATGATGACTCAGCCAGTACTGAAGAAAATACTTCAATAAATATTTCACATAGAGGAAATAATAGTAATAATAGTAGACCAGAGCTTATGAATGAACAAATCCCATTTGAACAGTAGATAATGAAATAAGAATTAGGACCAAATTAAATATTAGAAATAAATAAAATTGAAAGAATTAGCACATCTTTATAATAACACTTAATGTAATGGCTTCGACTATAATTCAAAGACATAGACTGGAAGAATGGATTAAAACCAAGACCTAACTTGTTTTCAAGAGATTTATCTTATAGGCAAAGGAGCCACAGATAGAAAGTCAAAGAATAGAAATAGATATAACATGAGAATAGAGATTGAAATCAAGCAGGTCAGCTACTCTTATATCCAACAAGGCAGACTTCATGCCAAAATTAATCAAAAGAAACAAAGAAGGTCACCTCATAGTGGTAAAGGGAATAATCCAAAATCATAGTAAATATTTGTACCTCAAACATTGTCGCAGTCAATTACAAAAGAAACACAAATCAAAGTAAAGAGTCAGATAAAATTTAGTACTATAATACAATGTAATTTCAACACTCCTCTCACCAAGAAATAGGTCATCCAGATATAAACTCAGAAAAAACTCTTTGACTATGTAAACTATTATAGACAAAATGTACTTAGCAGACATGTATAGAATATTTTATCCAACAACAGTCAAATATACTTTCCTCTCAGCAGCTCATGGAAATTTTTCCAAAATAGATTATATTTTAGACCACAAAGCAAATCTGAGCAAAAACAAAAAAAATATATAATTCCTTGCATCTTACTTGATTATAATGGAATGAAATTAAAATCAACACCAAAATATCCTACAGAAATTATATAAACACATGGAGATTAAAGAACATACTTTGTTTGTTTTAGCACTGCGATTATATCCAGGGGCACTTTAAAACTGAGCTGCATCCACAGATATTTTTATTATTATATATTAATTTTGAGACTGTCTTGCTAAATTGCTTAGGCCCTAGCTAGTTGCTGAGATTGGCCTTGAACTTGCAATTTTCCTGACTTAAATTCCCAAGTCTCTGGGATTACAGGTGTACACCACCACACCCAAGTAAGAATATAGTTATGAATAATAAATGGGTGATATAAAAAATCTGGCAAGTAATTTCTAAAATTTTAGAATCACACAAAAATATTGGTAGGAGATATCATGATCTCTGGGAAACTATGAAGGTGATTCTTAGGAATGTTTATAGCTCTGAGTATCTATATAAAGAAATCAAAAAATCTCAAATAACCAATCTAAAGATTTATCTCAAGGTCCTCTAAGATAAAGAACAAGGTAATTCCAAAATCAGTAGAAGGAAGAAAAGAATATCAGAGCACACTTAATGGCATGGAGAAATAAAAAATAAAAGTACAAAGAATGGATGAAATAAAGAGTTGGATCTTCATAAAGATAAACAAGATTGATAAGCCCTTAGCCAAACTAACCAAAAGAAAAAAGATTAGATGCAAATTAAGAAAATTAGAGATGAAAAGAATAAATTGCTAGAGACATCACAGAAATCCAGCAGATTATTAGGGACTATTTTGAAAACTTATACACCAATAAATTGGGAAAACCTAGAAGAAATTGATACATTTCTAGACATATTTGTCTAGAATCACAGAGACATGGAAACCTAATTGGACTAGTAACTAGTAATGAGGTATACACAGTAATTAAAAGCCTTCCAAAAAAGAAAAGTACAAAACCAGATGGATTCTCAGATGAATAGAATCAGATCTTTAAAGAAGAATAAATGCCAATACTCATCAAAATATTGCATAAAATAGAAAGGGATGGAACCCTTCCAAATTCTTTTCTATGAATCCAATAATGCACTTATGCTAAAATTAAATAAGGACACATCAAAGAAAGAAAACTATAGACCATTACCCTGATGAACCTAGATGTGAAAACACTTAATAAAATATTAGAAAATCATTTTCAACAACATATCAAGAAGATTGTATATTATCATCACATTGATTTTATCTCTGGAATGCAATAATTATTTAACATATGCATATCAGTAAGTGTAATTCATTACATAAATAAACTTAAGTACAAAACTCACTTTGTTATTTCACTAATTAGGTCAATGAGGTCTACAACAAAACTCAGCACTTATTCATGACACAAACACCAAAGAAACTGGGTGTAGGAGTAGGAGGAACATACCTCAACATCATAAAGACTATTTCTGACAAACTCAAATCAACATCATGGTAAATGAGAACAACCTGAAAGAATTTTCTTTAATATCCAGAATAGGAAATGTATTCCACTCTCACCACTACTATTAAATAGAATACTATAAATTCCAGCAATTAGGCAAAACAAGGAAATAAAAGGGTTAAAAATCAGAAATAAAGACATCAAATTATCACTGTTTGCTGATGATATGAACCTATATTTAGAAGATATAAAAATTTCCCAAAGAAGCCTGACAAACCCAGTAAACAAATTCAGCAAAGTAAAAGGTTACAAAATCAACATACAAAAATCAGTGCTACACCTATGTACCAGTAATAAATTTGCTGTGAAAGAACCCAGGAAAACATTCCCATTCACAATAGCCAAAAAAAAAAAAAAAACCCTAAGACTAAGTCTAACCAAGAAAGTCATAGGTCTCTATATATTACAAAGTTATAGAACATGAAAAAGAATTGTTAAAATTGTGATACTACCCTAAATAATATACAGTATCATTATAATCCCCATCATAACACCAATGACATTTTTCGCAAAACTAGAATAAACACTACTAAAAATCACTTGGAAGAATAAAGGACCTAGAATATTCAAAATAATCTAAATCAAATAAGCAATGCTGGAGACATCACACTACCTGATTTCAACTTATATTACAGAGCTATAGTAACAAAACCTCCATGGTATTGGCATAAAAAAAACTGACATATAAAACAATGGTACAAAACAGAAGACATACCAACAAATCGACATGGATATAATCATCTGTTACTTGATGAAGATGCCAAAAACATACATTGGAGAAAAGACAGCCTTTTTAGCAAATGGGAAAACTGGTTATCTATATGTAGAATAATGAGAATGTCATTGCCTGTGCCTCTATGTTGGAGTGTTAACAATGACATTCTCAATAGAACACCTAAAACTCAGGAAATAATGCCGAGAGTTAATAAGTGCAATGGCATCAAATTCAAAAGCTTCTTTCTACACAGCAAACAATTAAAATGTGAAGAGTGACTCAGTAGAATGTGGCAAAATATTTATCTAACTATTTTTCTAATGGAGGATTAATATTCAGAATATATAAATAACTCATAAATCTTAATACCAAAACATAACCCAATTTATAAGTGGGCAAATTAACTACACAGATAGTTCTCAAAAGAAGAAATACAAATGATGTAAATGGTCATCAAGTATATGAAAAAATGTTCAACATGGTTAGCAATTAGGAAAATGAAAGTCAAACTATGCAGAGATATAATCTCTCTCCACATAAAATGGCAACCATTAATAACGCAAACAATAAAAAAATTGATGGAGAAGATGTAGAGTAAAAGAAACATTTTTACACTGCTGGTGGAATAGTAAATTAGTACAACCACTATGGAAATCAGTATGGAGGTTCCTCAAAAGACTAGGAATGGAAGCACCATATAACGCAGCTCTAACATGTCTCAGCATTTATCCTAAAAATGTAGTCATCATACTGTTTGGATACATGTATACCCATATTTATAGCAACACAATCTACAATAGTCAAACTATGGAATTAGCCAAGATTTCCATTAGTAAATGAATGAATAAAAAATGTAGCATATATACACAAAGGAATATTATTTGTCCATAAAGAAAAATGAAATTATGTCATTTGGAGGAACCCGGATGGAACTTGAGAACATTATGTTAAGCAAACAAGCCAAACTCAAAAAGTCAATGGTCATATATTTTTCTATCATATATGGAAGTTAGAGAGGAAAAAGGGAAAGAAAAGTGGGGGGAATATCACAAAAATTGACGGGAGATCAGTAGAGTATAAGAAAGGGATCAGCGGAAGGGAAGAAGGGAGTGAAAGGGGAAATGTGGGGAACAATATTGATCAAATTGTTACTCTGTGTGCATGTAGTGTATGTATGCATATGTAATGGTTTGTGACCACCATTATTTATAAGTATAATGTGCAAATAAAAATATGGAGAAAAGTAATAATGGTGTATCAATGTACTTTCACCAATTGTAATAAATATACCACTCTCTTATGGAATATTAATAATGGAGAGACTATACAAGTGTGGGGGTAAAGGAGCATGTGAAAAATTCTTATACCTTTGACTTAACATTTATTTTTCACTTAAAACTTCTCTAAAAATGTCTATATAAAATTTCTCATGGAAGTGAGAGTAAGAGAAAATGAAGGATTAGGGTGAAAATTGAAAAAGTCAAGGTGACATTAAGTCAATCATGATTTTACAAGAAAATAGAGATGCTTATTTAGATGCAAAGTTGTATCAGGACAAGACTAATAAAAACTTTACACCTGATTGGAAAAGGTAAAAATTTAATAACTGATACTTTTCTAGCTCCTTTCTCTCAAAAGGCCATACTCACATAATGAAGAATTAAATTCAATGCCCTTCTGACTTGTTTCATCCTGCTCATTTGCATAGTTATCAGGATCCGACTTTCAATTTTATGGTGATTAATCTGACTACAAAAAGGGTGCAGTGAGCCAGACACAGGTAGATGAATTTAAGCCTGATCTCCAAAGCTCTTGCACTTTTCACTGTAACAAATGTAACTGTGGTTATTGCAAAACCCAAGTATCACTTCAGATGAAGTTGAGATAGCCAAAGTTAATAGATGAGTTAATAATTATGGACAAACTAAGACCCAAGAGGCTAATGAGACTAGGCAAATTTGGAAAAATAGTGTGCATGTATATGTATGTGAGAGATACAAGACTGATTTCTAGCTCTATAAATCTTTTAAAATATTTCTTTTCTATTTTCAACAAATATACATATGATTTTCCATAACCTTCAAACAATTTGGTCATCATATATTAGGTCTAATTCTTTTATAGCCTGAGTGATTTTTTTTCAAGCATTTCCTTTACATCACTTGCTCAGTTTTATAATAATTCCTGTCCCATCAATAGCTGTTATAATTTGAATAGATCATTTACAGTATTTTCTGTCCTTAAATATTTTCATAATAAGAGATCTAACTTTTATTTTCTTTCTATAATCTCATCTCATTTCAATTCCTTTACAGAAATAATATGGCCTTTAAATTTCTTGTTTAAGTATTTGCTGGTATTTCATATTGTATTTTCTTGGGTGCATTTTCTTGTACAAAACATACATAAACTTCCCTAAGCATGTCTTTTTTTTCTCTTCCTGTCTCACTTCCCCTTTTTCTCTTATATTTTATTTATTTTTCTATCTTCCCCTTATTATAATCTATTTCAAATTTTCTCTCTTTTAATTTTTATTAGGAAATACAATGTAAATAAAAGTTACTGGGGGAGATCCAAGATGGCAGACTAGAGGGAGGCTGTATTTCCTTGTCACTCCGTAACTCGGGATTCAAGCAGAGGAAATACTGTTTCTCTGTGAAACACTAATCACTACTCACCAATCCCCTGCCATTTATCCCATTTTTGTCCACTGCCATCATCCGCCATCTGCCAGCATAATGCTTACATTTTGAATGCAGATCACTCACTGACTACCACCTATCATCCACCATTTGCCCATTTGTCTGCCTCTTGCCTGCCCATTGCTCACCTTTCACCTACCCATCATGCACTTCCCAGTGTTCACCAGTTAACTGTCCACTGTTCGTCTGTAGACCAACTGCAGACCACCAGTGAATCACCTGCTGCCCACTGTTTCCTGGAAGTCCATTGTCACATGAACCACAGGATTGGTTACACATGGCTGCCACAATTTTGGGGCAATGGTCAGAGCCTTGAGGTTTGCTACTGCAGTCACTGCCATCTTGGGGCATGGCCACCTCAGTTTGGAGACTCAGGCCAGGGCCTGGAGACTCATTGTGGTACCTGCAGATCTGGTTGCACCTGAGGTCTTTCTGCTTGGGGTGATAGTGGCTGCCATCTGGCTGCCTCTTTACAAGGTTGCTTCTTTGTGTGAGTGCACCCCTGGTGGTCTCTCTGCTAGTTGAAAGGGCATTGAGATCCAGGGACTGCAGCAAGACAGGGTCTGGGGAAGCTGAAGTCAAGGTTCATCAGATTGCAGCAGGGTTTGTGTGGACTATTCTGAGTCTGGCAAGCCTGTGGAAAGCCAGAGACTAGGGGCAGTTACTCGGGAGGAAGCTATAGGTTCAATAAACTGGAGAAAACTGGGGTCTCTCTAGCTCAGTGAGTCCTGAAGTGTGCAGAGACTGAAGGGGCCAGTTACAATGGATGGGAAGACTGGAAGAGGGTATGAGGACATCTTGCTATTGGCTCACCCAGCCAACTGGTCCAGCACTCACTGGACTGGAGCTAACATCAAACCTCAGACAACCCCACCTATCAGTGGAGAAGGGAAGCTGAGAAAATTTTTAAAAGGTAACAAAAGCAATCATTCAATTTTCCATTGAGACTTTCCTCCTTTTTTCTTTCTTTTTCACCCTCTGTCTCACACTTCTATCATCTTTGAATCCAAATATGTTTCATACATCAATTTATTGAGGAACCCAATGACTGAATAGTATATGACAGTTCAGCTGTGTATTCTTATATTTTTACTTTTTATCTTTTAAATCTCTCTATATTTTTTCCCTCACCCACCTGTCTCCCTAGATTCTCTTTCTCACTTGTGTCATACAAACAGCCATCATCTAATTCCTCCCTCACTCTAACTATAAATTTTTACCTCTACCTTCTCTCCCTCTCTCTCTTAAATATCACATCTTATACTACTGTTTCCTCATTGTCCATCATTTCAAAAGGTAAACCCTTTTAACAAACTTACTGTTTATACTGTAGACAATAATTGAACACTTCATTCTGTCTATTGTGACAAAATGGTAAAAGCCCTTAAGAGGAGCCATTTGGTTTAAGGTGGTATATCATTTGCATTGGGTGCTGTTAATATTGGTGTCCCCCTTAAAGGAGAGGTACTGGAAGCATTTAGGGACACTAAAAGACTGCAGGGAAGAATCTTTACTGCCTCAGCAACATACTACTAGATGAGAAGACATGCAAACATGAAAAAACGAGGGAACAAAGTGCCCCAAACAAAGCAAGATTTTCCAACAATAGAATCCATAGACAACACAGTAGAAGAAATGCCAGAGACAGAATTTAGAAAATGCATAGTTAGATTGATCTTTGAAATAAAGGATGGTATTGGAGAGAAAATACAGGAAGTGAAACATCATTTCAATAAAGAGGCAGAGATTACAAAAAGGAATCAAGCAGAAATTCTTGAAATGAAGGAAAAACTAAACCAAATTAAAAATTCAATGGAAAGTATCAAGAACAGACTAGATCACTTGGAAGACAGAACCTCAGTCAATGAAGATAAAATATATACTCTGGAAGATGAAGTTGACAGCACAGAGAAGATGGTAAGAAACCATGAACAGAACTTCCAAGAAATATGGGATAACATGAAAAGACCAAATTTAAGATTTATCAGGATAGATGAAGGTGTGGAGATACAAACCAAAGGAATGCACAATCTTTTCAATGACATAATAACAGAAAACATACCAAATCTTAAGAATGAAATGGAAAATCAAGTACAAGAAGATTACAGGACTCCAAATGTACAAAATTAGAGCAGATCCACACCATTATAATGAGAATGACTCACACACAAAATAAGGATAGAATTTTAAAGGCTTGGGGGGATCTAATTACATACGGGGAAACCAATTTGGATCTCGCTGATTTTCCAACCCAGACCCTCAATGCCATGAGATCCTGGAATAACATATATCAAGCTCTGAAAGAAAATGGATGACAACTGAGAATTTTATATCCAGCAAAATTAAGCTTCAGAGTTGAAGATGAAATAAAAATCTTCCACGGTAAACAAAAGTTAAAAGAATCCATACTAGAAAGCCTGCATTACAGAACATTCTCAGCAAAATATTCCATAAGGAGGAAAAAAAGAAAAAATAAATAAAAACAAGGAAAACCAGCAAAGGGAGTAACTACACTAAAGGAAAGGGCAATCAAAGGAGAAACTAAGTAAAGTTAAAAGCCAAAAATAAACCAAAATGACTGATAATACAAATCCTATCTCAGTAATAGACCCTGAATGTTAATGTCCCAAACTAATCAATCAAAAGACATAGACTGCCAGATTGGATTAAAAAATGACCCAACAACATGTAGTCTTCAAGAGACTCATCTCCTAGGAACAGATATCCACAGAATGAAGGTGAAAGGTTGGGGGAAAAATATCACTAACATGGACTGCATAAACAAGCAGGAATTCCCATCCTCATAACAGACAAAGTAGACTCCAAACCGAAGTTAGTCAGAAGGGATAAAGAAGGACATTTCATACTGCTTAAGGAAATCATATAACAACAAGACATAACAATGATAAATATATATGCCCCAAACAATGGAGCATCTACATACATCAAACAAACCCTTCACAAACTCAAGAATCAAACAGATCACAACACAGTAATATTGGGTAACTTTTACACACTTCTCTCGCCACTGGATACATCTTCCAAACAAAAGCTAAACAAAGAAATTATAGAATTAAACGATACAAGCAATGATTTAGACTTAATGAACATATATAGAATATTTCATCCATCATCAAATGAATAAACTTTCTTCTCCAAAGTACATGGATCCTTCTGTACAATAGATCATATTTTATGCCACAAAGCAATGCTTAGCAAGTACAAAAAAGAATAGAAATACTACCCTGCATTCCATCAGATCATAATGGAATGAAAGCAGAAATCAATGATAAAATAAAAAATATAAGCTATTCCAACACCTGGAGACTAAATAGCATGCTATTGAATTATGAATGGGTAAAAGAAGAAACCGAGGAGGAAATAAAAAATACTTAGAGATAAATGAGAACACTGATAAAATATATCAAAATCACTGGGGCTCTATGAAGGCAGTGCTAAGAGGAAAGTTCATTGCATTGAGCCCATACATTAAAAGAATAAAAGGTCAAGAAATAAGCACAAACACACACACAACTCACAAACTAACAAAAACTGACGTCATAATAATAATGTTATTTGCCTATACTGTACAGTAATAGTTGTGAAAACAAATTGTGTGATAATGAAATTGATTGAAAAAGCAAATAGGGCAATATTGTCTCTTCCATTAAACCAGAAATTAAAGAAATTTGCAAACATATAAAGCAATGCTATTCTCCTTGCTATTTCTTGTTTTGGAAAAATATAGCATTTTTTATAGAAATATTTCATTTAGACTTACAGTAATAGGCTTGTTGTTGTAATTTAAAAATAAAGCATAATAATTTAAAAAAGAAATAAATGACCTAATATTACATCTGAAAGCCATAGAAAAAGAAGAACAATTCAACACCAAAATCCCAGAAGACAGGAAATAATTAAAATCAGAGTTGAAATAAATGGAATTGAAACAAAAGAAACAATTCAAACAACTGACAAAACCAAAAGTTGGTTCTTTGAAAAAATAAATAAAATTGATAAACCCTTAGTCACAACAACAAAGAGAAATAGTGATAAAATGCAAATTACTAAAACTTCATGATGAAAAAGGAAATGTCATGACAAGTAATATTGAAATACAGAAGATAATTAGAAACTATTTTGAAAATTTATACTCAAATAAAATAGAAAATCTCAAAGACATCAACACATTTCTAGAGATACATGATCTACCCAAACTGATGAAGGAGGACATATACAATTTAAACAGATAAATTTCAAGCAAAGAAATAGAAGTTTCCAACAAGAACCTATGAACCAAGAAAAGCCCAGGACCAAAAAGATTCTTAGCTGAGTTCTACAAGACCTTCAGAAAAGAATTAATACCAATACTCCTCAAATTATTCTGTGAAATATTAAATGAGGGAGCCCTTGCAAACTCGTCTATGAGTCTAGTATCACCCTGATACCAAAACTAGACAAAGACACATCAAGGAAAGAAAACTTCAGACCAATATCCCTGATGAATATAAATATAAAAATTCCCAATAAAATTCTGACAAATCACATACAAATATGTAATAAAAAGATAGTGCACCATGATTAAATGGGGTTCATCCCTGGAATGCAAGGTTGGTTCAATATATGGAAATGAATAAATATATCACCTTAATAGACTTAAAGACAAGAATCATATAATTATCTCCAGAGATGCAGAGAAAGCATTTGACAAAACGCAGCACCTCTTCATGTTCAAAACACTAGAAAAACTAGGGATAGTAGGAACACACCTCAATGTTGTAAAAGCTATCTATGCTAAGCCCATGACCAACATCATTCTAAATGAAGAAAAATTAAAAGCATTCCCCCTAAAAACTGGAAAAATACAGGAATGCCCTCTTTGACCACTTCTAGTCAACATCATCCTTGAAACCCTAGCCAGAGCCATCAGAAAGGTAAAAAAGTAAAGGAATATGAATAGGAAAACAAGAATTCAAACTATCACTATTTGTTGATGACATGATTCTATATTTGGAAGATTTGAAAAGTTCCACCAGAAAACTTCTAGAACTCATAAATCAATTCAGCAAAGTAGCAGTATATAAAATCAATACCCATAATTCAAACGCATTTCTATACAAAAGTGAAGAATCCACTGAAAGAGAAATTAGGAAAACTACCACATTCATAATAACCTCGACAAAAATAAAATACTTGGGAATCAATCTAACTAAAGTGGTAAAAGACCTCTACAATGAGAACTACAGAACACTAAAGAAAGAAATTAAAGAAAACCTTCAAAAATGGAAAAATCTTCCATGCTCTAGGTTAGGCAGAATTAACATTGTCAAAATGGCCATACTACCAAAAGTGTTATACAGCTTCAATACAATTCCTATTTAAATCCCAGTGACATTCTCAATAGAACTAGAAAAAACAATCATGAAATTCCTTTGGAAAAATAAGAGACCCAGAATAGTCAAGGTAATCCTTAGCAGGAAGAACAAAGCAGGAGGGATCACAATACCAGACCTTTAAATTATATTACAGAGCAATAGTAACAAAGACTGCATGGTGTTGGCACCAAAACAGACAGGTAGACCAATGGTACAAAATAGAAGACACAGAGACAAACCCACTTAAATATGGTTATCTCATACTAGACAAAGGTGCCAAAAACATACATTGGAGAAAAGATAGCCTCTTCAACAAATGTGTTCAGAAAACTGGAAATCAATATGTAATAAAATAAAATTAAACCTCTGTCTCTCAACCTGTTCAGAAATCAACTCAAAGTGGATTGAAGACTTAGGCATTAAAACAGACACCCTTCACCAAACACAAGAAAACGTAGGCCCAAATCTTCATCATGTAGGTTTGGGACCTGACTTCCTTTACAAAACTCCTAAAGCACAGGAAGTAAAATTTAGAATCAATAAATGGGATGGATTCAAACTAAAATGCTACTTCTCAGCAACAGAAACAATCAATAATATGAAGAGAGAGCCTACAGAATGGGAAAAAATCTTTACCATATGCAACTCAGATAAAGCACTAGTCTCCAGGATATATGAAGAATTCAAAAATCTTAACACCAAAAAACAAATAACCCAATAAATTAATGGGCTAGGGAACTGAAGAGATACTTCACAGAAGAAGAAATACAATTGATCAACAAACATATAAAAAAGTTATCATCTCTTGCAATTAGAGAAATGCAAATCAAAGCTGCTCTGAGATTTCATCTCACTCCAGTCAGAATCACAATTATCAAGAATAAAATCAATAATAAGTGTTGGCATGGTGAAAAGGTACACTCATCACTTTGGAAAGCAGTATGGAGATTCCTCAGAAAACTTGAAATGGAACCACCATTTGACCCAGCTATCCTATTCCTTGGTTTTTACCCAAAGGACTTAAAATTAGCATACTACACTAATGCAGCCACATCAATGTTTATAGCAGTTTAATTCACAATAGCAAAACTATGGAATCAACCTAGATGCCCTTCAACAGATGAATGGATAAAGAAAATATGGTATATATACACAATATAGTATTATTCAGCCTTAAAGAAGAATGAAATTATGGCATTTGAAGATAAATGGATGAAACTGGAGATAATCATGCTAAGTGAAATAAGCCAATCCAAAGTAACCAAAAACAGAATGTTTTCTCTGATAAGTGGATGCTGATCTGTAGTGAGTCATGGGTAGGGAAGAATGAAGGAAGTTTGGATTGCACAGAGTGGAGTGAGAGGAGGGGTAAGGCAGGTAGGGATGGGAAGGATGGTAGATTAAGACAGACATTATTACCCTATATACACATATGAAAAAAATAAAAAAAGAAAAGATTAAATAAAAATTTCTGTAGGATATATATATACACACACATATAAATTTCAAATAGTTAAATCTGCTAATTTTAATAATAGAATATTAGCTTTATATCAGAAACTTCTACAACTATATGCCCACAACCTTAACTTTTATATGAATCCTGTTCTTTCATTCACAGATTTATCTAATTTCCACCTTTTCTTACAAAATATATTTGAACTTTTTAAATTAATAACCTACAAGTAGATACATTTTGGTAATATAGTTGTCACTCAATATTGTTGAGATTCATGCATGCCAATGCCTATTATTAAAGTTGAATCATTTTACTTTCTGTACATTATTGTAGTATAGGACTTTGGTACCAGGGATTGAACCCCAGAATCCTGGAGCCACACCCCCAGCCCTTTTTTTTTTTTTTTTTATTGTAAACAAATGGGATACATGTTGTTTCTCTGTTCCCAATATTATCTATTTTTAAATATTTTTTATCTTAATGTAAAATTGCATTTGATTTAAAATTAATCTGCACTTTCCTTCTTCCTAGCATAGTAGAACATCTTAAGTTCTTTATCTATTGTAACTTTGTTAGCTATTTGGGCTTTTTTTTCAGCATTTACTTTAACTTTTTTAAATATATCTTCTTGAGCACACATATAAATGATATTTAAGAAACATAGTATTATTAGGGCATGAACATACACAACATTAACAACTAAAATACAATTTTTTGGAAAGAATTATACCATCTTTTATTGCCAAGCATATTAAGATTCTACTGTCATAGAATAGCAGATAGTGTCTTTCTTTAGTATTAGTTTACAGTTGCTTTGTGTTAGTGCCTTTGCTAAGATTTAGTTATGGGCTGACTTATGTTCCACTCCAAATTTATATGTGAAAGTGCCAACCATCTATACCTCAGAATGTGGCTGTATTTGGACACAGGATTTTAATGAAGCAATTAAGACATAATGAATGTATATGTATATACTCTAATCCAATACATCTGGTATCTTTATAAGAAGAGAAGATTGTGGTACAGATACATAAAAATGGATGACCATATAAGAACACGACTTGAAAGTGGTTACCTGAAAACCAAAAAGAGAGGCCCCAGAAGAAACTAAGCCTTCCAGTAACCTGATGTGACACATGTAGCTTCTTGAATTATGATAATACAAAATTCCAATTTAGATCCAGACAGGCTATGCTATTTGTTAAGGCTGCACTAGAAAACCAATAAACTTAATATTATCTATTTTTTTTGGTGGTGGGGGGTGCTGGGGATCAAACCCAGGGCCTTATGCTTACAAGGCAAGCACTCTACTGACTGAGCCATTTCCCCAGCCCCCAATATTGTCTATTTTTAAATATTTTTTATCTTAATGTAAAATTACATTTGATTTAAAATTAATCTGCACTTTCCTTCTTCCTAGCATAGTAGAACATCTTAAAATGTTCATTTTCCATCTATGATTCTTCTTCTGTGGAAAATCTTTTTGTCATTTTGTCAATTGCTCTATTAATAGGTTATTTATCTTCTACCTATTGATGTGTGTATTTTTTATTAACTAATCTTTAAGTACATTCTTCAGAGAAAATCTTTGTCAACTATAGGTGTTGTAAATATCTTATGTCTTATGGAATGCCTTCTCATTTTCCTTATCAGTCATACATATTTTTGTTATGTATAAGAAATCTGGTAATAATCTCATTTATTCTTATAAATGTTTTAAGTAATGTTTCATTTTTTATGTTGATCCTTAATAAAGCCATAATTGCATTTTTTGTAGAGGTGAAATAAGTATCTAATTTAATTTTTTCTTCAATGGAATGCCAGTCATTTGAACACCACTTATTAATCATTTTCTTATATTTTTTGATTTAATTCTCTTGTCTACTTTACTTCATTCATCAGTTTACTAATCAATATGATCCTAATACTATGACCTTAATAAATTCTTGAGAACAGATAGGGAAAATAAGAAGGATAATTCTACTGTAGTATGAAGAATATGTGTGCTATTGTTAGACTTTTGTTCTCCCCAAATTTTAAAGGGTCAATATATAAAATACCAATAAAAACTTTAGAATTTTTATTTGAATTTCCATGAAATTTGAGTCACTATGAGAATAGATTTTTCCACTGGAACCAAATACCTTTTTATAACAACTTGGAAGAGGAAAAGTTTATTTGGGTTTAAGGTTTAAGAGGTTCAGTCCATGGTCAGCCAAATCTATCACTCTGGGTCTGAGGTAAGGTGTAACAATATAGCAGAGAGGTATGGTATAGGAAAGCCACTCACCTCATGGTAGCCAGGAAACAGATGGAGAAGGAGAAGCCAGGGGGACAAAATATACACCCAAGGGCATTCCTCAAGTGACCCACCTCCTCCAACCATGCCCTACCTGCTCAGTTACCACCCAAAACAGGATTCCTTTCAAATGATTAACCTATCAAATAGATTAATCCACTAATTAGAATGCAGCTTTAGTAATAATTTCATGTCTGAATATTCTGCATTAACACAAGAGTTTTGGGGGGACATCACATATCCAAACCATACCAAACTTTTTTGACACAGTCATCTTTATCCATGACCATGGCATATCTCCCAATAATATAGTTCTTTGCAATATTGACAATGATTTTTATGTAACTATATTTGGATTTTATGTTTTTATACATATAATATTATTATTTGTATTTAAAATTGATTAATGTTTAACCTTTTTTTGTTTTCATTGTGGAAACAGCTAATATCTATTCTAAAAGTATATTTTTGTCCTGTTATAATGTTGCACAGCATCAGTGATATAGCTAAATTTACAAATGACCTTAATCTTGTTTATCTTTGAAAACAGATGCCTATAGGCCAGATGTTTCTCTTCAGGTATTAAAGATAAAATTATTTGGATATAAGATGACTGCCAAAATGATCATTAAACAACATCTAACTTCATTATAATCCCATGTTTATTATAAATGGTATATCCCCCAGTACCATGATAGTTGATAAATGCCATGAAATTGCTGGGAAAGAACCATAAAAGAGAAAAATATGGAACCCAATTTTCCTGAAAATCTCTACCCATTCACAAAAATGTCATGGATATGTCTAACCTTTATTAGCCTCTTCCTTTCTCCTCCTTCCTTTTATCCTATATCTATTACCTCCAAACTCATAATAGGTTAAGAAGTTCATTTGTTGTTTACCTCACAATTCTATCCTTTTCTAAGAAAAAAAAAACCTTCCTTTACTGCTCAATTGGTGCTCAGTCTTGTCATTAGAATCCACACTTTCAAGAGGGAGAAAGGACCAATTTGACATCAAACATTGGTAAAAAGTATTATCTTTGTCTTACCAGACACATTGTAGGTACTTTTGGAAGTAGACATATACAATCAAATAATCTGAGAGTAAAGTCACATTTAATTAATTATTGCTAGTTCTTATAGTGTTTATTTTCCCATTTCATTAAATTGGTTAGAATATTATGATTAATGCCAAACAAAAGTAGTGGAATTGTAACTTCTCTGCATCCTTTTAGGAGGGGTATGGCTATAATAAAAGACACTGGAGGGGCTCATAAAAAGACAAATTATTCACTCCTAAAGACAGATGGCATGTATTTTACTCAGCTTTTTTATCTCTGTGACCAAAATACCTTACAAGAACAATTAGAGGAAAAAAAGTTTATTTGACACTGGTTATTTCAGAGGTCTTAGTCCAACAAGAGCTGATTCTATTGCTCTGAACCTGAGGTGAACAACATCATGGAAGTTTATGGAGGAAGTAAGCAGCTTAGAACATGGTGATTAGAAATCAAAGAGAGCTCTCCTCACCACAGTCAAAATATAAACCCCAAAGGAAAACTCCCACAGATCTATCTCCTTCAGTCACACACTATCTGCTTATACTTATCACCCAATTAATTCCTATCCATGGATTAATACACTGATTAGTTTACAACACCAAAATATCATCTTTTCACCTCTGAACATTCCTGCATTATATCACACATCAGCTTTTGGGAGATACCACATATCCAAAATCTAATGGCATGGGACACAATGAAGGCTAACATTAGAAAGAAAACAGAGTAGTTAGAAGGCAGAAGAAAGAATAATAAAAAGATTTAGGTCACTGCCTGTATTTGGGTTTCCTCCAGAAAGGCAAGGCAGAACAGAGTGAACAATTTAGTTTCTACCAGTTTGATGTTTTTCTGTGGAACCTGGCCATCAAAGAATGATGAAAGCAGAGAAATATTCCTTCTGTGGTATACAGGCCAAGTAGAAAAACTACAGATATTGATGGACTAGATTGTATATCAAATGCTTTCTTTTAGCTGGGCCCTTTTTATTTTAATAATTTATAAAGCCATTGGAAGGACAGTCTATACCCAGTTATTAAGGTCTCCTAACATATCAAAACATCATAATATACAGAATATTAACAAAACTTATTTACAATATGATTTTCTTGACTTTTCCTGATTTCAGAGTAATCACTTTTAGTATCTTAAATTTAATTGTAAGCAAGAATGAAAAGAAAACAACCCAATTCCAAAATGGGCAAAGGACTTTGATACACATATCAAATGAGATATAAAAATGGAACATAATGGTTGAAAACAGGTTCCCAAAGAAATCAATGTACACCCATGATTTTAGGAGTATTATTCACAAAATTCAAAAGGTAGTTAGATCAATGAATAAAGAAATGTGGAACATGAATACAATAAAATATTATTCATCCTTAAATTCATCCTTAATAAGGGAGGGCATTCTAATATATGCTACAACATGGACAGACTCTAAATACATTGTTTGAGATTAACTGATTCATGAAGGAAAAATTATTGTATTATTCCACTTTTATGAGATATTCAGAATAGTCAAATTTATAAAGACAAAGTAGAAAAATGATTTTGATAGGTCATAGAAAATTCAAAAAGTACTCTACTATGGGCACTGAATCAAGGATTAATAATCTAAAAAAATAATAATAATAAAACCAGACACAGGTGGAATCATTGTTGAGTTCTAAACATTATTTGAGAGAGAAATGACCCAATTCTTTACTTTTCAAGAAACAGGAACAGACAGAGCACTTTCTTTTTCCTTTTTGTTTTTTTTCTTCTTTTGAGAAGAGACTGTTTAGTTCATTTCCCCATTTATTAATTGGTTTTTTTAAAAGACACTCCTTTCTAATTCATGCTATTACCCTACTGAATAATTAAAACTACAAGAATGAAGAAAGTAAAAATATAAACCATCATCCCTCATGTGTTTGTCATCTCTTTATCTCTGCAACCAAAATACCAACAATGTCAATTTAGAAGAGAAATCTTTTATTTTTCCTCACAATTGGAGAAGTTTAGTCTATGATTAGTCAGTTTTATCATTCTGGGTCCAAGTGGAGGCAGAGAATCATAGTCAAAGGGTATAACTGAAGAAAACTTCTCAACTCAGGATGGTTGGGAAGGGGAGAAATAGAGAAGAGACAGAGAAAACTTCTCAACTCATGATGGCTGAGAAGGGGAGAAATAGAGAGAGAGAAGAAATGCCTGCAGGCAAGATAAATGTTTCCATGTCATGCTCCAAGTGACCCATCTTTTCCAATCAGGCCTCACATGCCTACCATTACCACCCAGTCAGTCTATTCAAACTAGAATGGACTGATTAGATTACCACTCTCATAATCCAGACCTTTTCAACTCTGTGTGCTCTTGCATTATGCAGGAGCATTTGAGAGACACAACATATTCAAACCACAACTTTTCTTCTATGAATCTCCCAAAACTTATATCCATCTCACAACTCAAAATTCATTTAATCTATATCCAGGAGTCCCCACAGAATGAAGTTCCAGCATTTCCCAAAAGTTCAAATTCAAAATCTCATCTGAGACTGAATGTAAACTCTCAACTGTGAGCCCCTGTAAAGATCAAAAGCAAGGTATATGCATTGAATATATAATGGCACAAAGTAAATATTTCTATTCAAAAAGTGAGGAAAAGAAGCACAGAAGGTATGGAACCAAAACAAGACCTAAACAGAGCCAAGTAAATATTTCCTATAGTTCCACCTCTAGCATGAGGCCCATGATAGGAAGATGTGATCTCCAAAAGGATTGGGGCACCTTGTCTCTTTGACCTTGCTAGTTGCAGCCAATGTGGCCTTTTTTTCAGACTAGCTCTGTCAACAACCAGCAGCTTATCTTAACAAACTACAGGGTTACCAGCATCTCTTAAACTGGGGTTACTCCACTGCAGCTTTGGTTTCCTCCTCACAACTACATGCACCACCCTTTCAGGGCTGCATGAAGGGATTCTAACACTTTGCCTGGCCTCTGGGGCCTTCCTTTGAAATCTTGGTGGAAGCCTCCTTGACCCCTTAACTCCGATATTCTGCATTCCCACAAAACTAGCATCATGTGTGAATAACATCTAGTTCTCTTGCCAGCTTGAGCAGTATCTTGGCCCAATGGGAACATAGCTGTAAAGACTTCAGATTGCCTTGGCAATTGTAAACAGTGAAACAACTTCCTGGGAATTCTGTGTAAGCAGGGGGTTCCTGGCTTCATGTCAAAGACTTTTTTTTTTTAATTTTTATGCATTTGAGCCTAGGATTAGTGTGATCTTGCCAATTTCTGAGAAGCCCTTAAACCATATTTCCTATTGTCTCTGTAAAAAGAACTTAGCATCTTCTTAGGGACTGTAATCTCTTCAACAAACACAACTTTTCTTGGTCACAGTTTACATGCACTTTTCTGGCCAAACTAAAAGTTTTTAATATCCTTTGGGTTTGGTTTCTGCACCTGATTCTCAGGGTAAACCCGGCTAAAACCTTCCAGGAATATCCACACCAATATTTGATTGTTGTGCTGCCTTGAAATTTCCTTTGTCAAAATAATTAGTCCATCACCTTTAAATTTAACCTCATAAGAATTCTCAGGTCATGTACAAAATGTAGACAAATTATTTGCCAGAGGAAAACATGAATGACTTGTACTCCAATTTCAAATAAAGTCCTCATTCCCCTCTGAAACCTCATGAACACAGTCTTTATTGCCTTCATTCTTACCATTTTTTTGTTCACCATCATAATTGTCCACTAAGGCCTGCTTACGACATTCTAAGGCATCTCCAAAACTTTGCAAACACTTTTGACAAACCAATTCCAAAGGCATCAGAAACACATAGGTTAATTAGTCACAACCCCACTTCTCTTTTCCAAATTCTATTAGTCAGATTTGTGTCACTCTGTCAAAAATACCTGACAATAACAACTTAGTGGAAGAGATGATTATTTTGGGTCATGGTTTCAGAGGTCCAGTCTATGTTCACCTGTTTTCATCACTATTGACTAATGTAAGCCAGACTCCCCTGGTCAAAAAGGATGGCAGAGTAAAGCTATCCAGCCCATGGCAGATGGGAAGAAGGGAGCCAGAAAAGGACTTCAGTAACCCACTTCCTCTAGCACAGTTAGCAGTCAATTATTTGATTCAAATTAGGATGGACTGATTAGGTTACAGTTTTCAATCTATTTGTTTCACCTCTGCATATTTCTGCAGTAACACAAGAGCTTTGGTGAAACACCTCCTGTCCAACTCATAACATCCGTGAACACATACCTCACCATAAATGTTATGTCCATGGCAAGGAAGTACATAAAAAGATGACAGACATCATTTCTTACTAGAAGAGTACAAATTAGCAAAAAGGGACTATAAATACATTCCTACTAAAATGACTAAAATATAAAACTTACACCACCAAATACTGACAATAGTTTAGAATAATAGAAATTCTCATTATTTACTACTAATGATTTAAAATTGTATAATCATGTCAGAAAAGAGTTGGATAGTATTTTACAAAGCTGAAAATAGTTTTACACAATGCAATACTCACAGTCCTAGGAGTTTACCCAAATTAGTTAAGATCTTATGTCTACACAGAAACCTATATGCAAATATCTATTGCAACATTATTCATAATTACCAAAGCTTGGAGGCAATCAATATGGTCTTTAATAGATGAATTAATAAACAAATTGTGGTACATCTATATACTGCTACATTACTCATCAAAATAAAACTGAGCTATCAAGCCACAAAAGCATTTGGAGGAAACTTAAAATATGTATTATTAAGTGAAAAAAGTCAGTCTTAAAAAGTTACATGATATTTAGCAAGGCTCTAAGCAACTTAGAGAGACCCTGTCTCAAAATAAAAAGTAAAAAGGACTGGAGACGTGGCTTATTGGTTAAATGTCCCTGGGTCCAATCCCTGGTACCAAAATTAAACAGAACGACAACAAAAAAAAATCAAAAAAGCTTATACATATGTGATTACGCAACCATTGTGATTCTACATTGTGTACAACCAGAATGAGAAGTTATACTCCATTTATGTATGATGTGTCTGATTTGTCAAAATGCATTCTACTGTCATATATAACTAATTTGAACAATAACAAAAGAAGCTACATGATGTATGATTTCAAGTAACTGTTTAACCAATAAAAAGATCAGTAGTTGCCAGTCATTTATGGTGGAGGGAAAGTTGCTGGAGGTGTACGGAATGAACAGAAGGAACAAAGGGGACTTTTTAAGGCATATAAGACTATACTTCTTCATCCATTAAAGATGATTACAAGACATTATGCACTTGTAAAAAACTATAGAATTGTGCATCATTGAGTAGAACCTAATATAAATTATGGCTTTAAATAACAATACTTTATAAATATTATTCAACAATTATGCTGTATAATTGAACTTCTTTGCTTTTCCATTTTGTATATTGCATTTTCCATTTTATGAAAATATGTCACACAACCAAAAATATTAACATAGCAGGCTTTGTGTTAAGTGGTAGAATAGATATATGGAACTCTCCCAATTGTCAATCCAGATTTTTTTCTCAAATAAGTTTTATCAAAAATAAAAACTTTTAATTTTTAAAAAAGAACGTGACATGTCTACAAGATTAATATGAAATAAGTGGGCTATTTAGAAAATATTTTTATTTAAGACAATTTAGAAATTATTAATATTATTTCATAATGATACTGAATTTTATTAAACACTTCTTATCTTACTTCATATTGAAATACTAACAGAAGAAATTATACACTATTTGATATTTTCTCTCATATAAGATGAATAGAATGAATGGTGGGGGAACATCTGAAATAACATTGATCTGATATTGATAATCAGCACAATGGGTGATAATTACATTATATTCATTATAATTTATTTTTGTTAAAATTTTTCAAAAAAAATAAAGTAAAATGCAAAGAAGTTCACTTAAAACAAATTAGAAAAAATAGATAAAATGTGAGTAAATCATGATTAAATGTACATGGTTACTGAACATATGGAATAACAGACAGCATTGTAATTACTCAAAGAAGTGAAATTAAAATCACAAAGCAATTTCATTATAAATCCACTATGGAAACCTAAAATAATTTTCAAAGAAAATATCAAATTAAAGGTAGGAGTTTTAATGCCTAGTTGTTGGTATAATTCAGTATATCCTCTTGAAAAAAAATAGCTAAATTCATTAGGTATAATCATATTTGTACTCAGATTATTCATCAATTTCAGTTCTATAGGAAACATAAGTGTTCTATACATATCAATGGAAATACAGGTATAAATCCACTCAAGGGAGTAATATTTGCAACCATGAGAGTCAATGGCAGCAGAATGGGTAAATTATTTTGGTATATTCCTATAGTCGATTATTAATAAAAATTAAATACTGTTAATTGCAACATGGTATAACTCACAAAAATTAAGTTGTGCAAAAGAAACTGATAAAAGAAGTCTTACTGTTCATTTCCATATATATAATTTTTAAAGTAATCACAACTAAGTCATAGTGATAGAAATCAGTTGTAATTTTGGGAAGGAGGGAGTCTGATAATACAGCTCATTATGTGAGCAATATATAAACTGATATGTTCATGCTTTGATAGTTTAGCAATCTGTATGGTTATAATTTGTGCACGTTATGCATTTTATATTTCAATAAAGTTATTCTTTAAAATGAAGGGGGAATAATTTTAAAAGCATCAGTTGATAAAAAATGCATCTTTATTTTTGCACCAATGTCTGCTGACTTTTCAGTTAAGTTATAACCTTTCCTCTTAGAAGTGAATTCACACGGTCTCAGAGATTTTGATATGTTGTATTTCTCTTCTCATTTATTTCTAATAATTTCTTGATTTCTTCTCTTATTTATTCTATGATCCATTTCTCAATTAAAGAGTACTATTAATTCTCTATGTGTTCATGTAGATTCTACAATTTTTCTTGCTGTTGAATTCTAGTTTCATTCCATTATGATCTGATAATGATGCATCAGATTATATTAATTTTTCTTCTATGACTTATGTTGTGACACTTGGTCTTAATATTTTTCAGTTAAACTCTGACTGAAACCATGACCATGGCTACTCTTGATTCATGTTCTGACCTGATTTTGGATTCAGACATTTGTTTAGATGATAAACCTTGGAAACTCTTATTTGCTCCTCACAGTAGAAATAACTGCACCTTTCAATTAATTTTTTCTCATACCTTTGTACCTTCATGCACATATTATTATCTAAATTATTAAAATTAATGTGAAAAAGAAAAGTCATCCTGAAAACAAGTCAAAAGCATTTTTAAATAATTATCTTAACAAAATACAATTAATAAATGTTCTTCTAGAACTTTGCAGAGGAAAGCAGCCCAGCCCAGGCGGTAGCTGTAAATTGAGGGGAACCTCTAGGAGGGAACTGACCAGCGAGACTTCCCCACCGGGTGAGTGTTCCCTGCCGGGTGAGGTTTCCCCACAAGGACGGTAAAACCAGAGACTCAGGCCCAAACAGGCCTTGGCCTCAGCCCGCAGCCTAGGTCCCCTTTGGATGACCATTGGTCAACAAGTGGAGGCACCTCTGCCCACTAGCAGGGATTATACCCCACCTGAAGGCCACCACTCCTAGAGAGGCAGCTTCCTTGTGGAGCACTGCATTATCAACTTCCTCCAAGACTTCAGCCTACTGAAGGCTAAGGGGGGATATATATAGAAATCTTCAGGGACATTGTAAGTCAATAGAGGAAATCTGCAATATCTCAGCGGTCCACTGATACCTGAACAATATGAGAAAACAAGGAAAGAAAATGCTGCAAACAAATCTAGATGTTACATCAATAAAACCCAATGACAGCATGGCAGAAGAAATGACAGAAAAGGAGTTCAGAATGTACATAATTAAAATGATCAGAGAAGCAAACGATGAGATGAAAGAGCAAATGCAAGCATTGAATGATTGCACCAATCGACAGTTAAAAGAGCAAATACAGGAAGCAAAAGATCATTTCAATAAAGAGTTACAGATATTGAAAAAAAACCAAACAGAAATCCTTGACATGAAGGAAACAATAAACCAAATTAAGAACTCCATAGAAAGCATATCCAATAGGATAGAACACCTGGAAGACAGAACCTCAGACATTGAAGACAAAATATTTAACCTTGAAAACAAAGTTGAACAAACAGAGAAGATGGTAAGAAATCATGAACAGAATCTACAAGAACTATGGGATATCATGAAAAGGCCAAATTTAAGAATTATTGGGATTGAGGAAGGTCTAGAGAAACAAGCCAAAGGAATGAACAATTTATTCAATGAAATAATATCAGAAAATTTCCCAAATCTGAAGAATGAAATGGAAAATCAAGTTCAAGAGGCTTATAGGACTCCAAATACACAAAATTACAACAGACCCACACCAAGGCACATTATAATGAAAATACCTAACATACAAAATAAAGACAGAATTTTAAAGGCTGTGAGAGAAAAGAACCAAATTACATTCAGGGGGAAACCAATACGGATATCAGCAGATTTTTCAATCCAGACCCTAAAAGCTAGAAGGGCCTGGAACAACATTTTTCAAGCCCTGAAAGAAAATGGATGCCAACCAAGAATCTTAAACCCAGAAAACTTACCTTCAAATTTGACGATGAAATAAAATCCTTCCATGATAAACAAAAGCTAAAAGAATTTACAAAAAGAAAGCCAGCATTACAGAACATTCTCAGCAAAATATTCCATGAGGAAGAGATGAAAAACAAAGAAGCAAATCAGCAATGGGAGGAATTATCCTAAAGGAATTGTCAAATAAAGGAGGAAACAAGTTGTGTCAAACAAATAAATAAACAAAATTTAAAAAATGAACCAAATGACTGAGAAACCAAATCATTTCTCTATAATAACCCTGAATGTTAATGGCCTGAATTCATCAATCAAAAGACATAGACTGGCAGACTGGATTAAAAAGAAAGATCCAACAATATGTTGCCTGCAAGAGACTGACCTCATAGAAAAAGATACCCATAGACTAAAGGTGAAAGGATGGGGAAAAACATACCATGCACATGGACTCAGCAAAAAAGCTGGAGTATCCATCCTCATTTCCGATAATGTGGACTTCAAGCCAAAGTTAGTCAGAAGGGATAAAGAAGGACATTTCATACTTCTTAAGGGAAGCATAAATCAACGAGATATAACAATCATAAGCATCTATGCCCCAAACAGTGGCTCATCCATGTATGTCAAACAAATCCTTCTCAATTTCAGAAACCAAATAGACCATAACACAATAATACTAGGTGATTTTAACACGCCTCTCTCACCACTGGTCAGATCTTCCAGACAAAAATTGAACAAAGAAACCATGGATCTCAATAACACAATCAATAATTTAGACTTAACGGACATTTATAGAATATACCATCCAACCAAGAGCGAATACACTTTCTTCTCAGCAGCACATGGATCCTTCTCTAAAATAGACCATATATTATGCCACAAAGCTAATGTTAGCAAATACAAGAAGATAGAGACACTAGCATGTATTCTATCAGATCATAATGGATTGAAGTTAGAAATAAATGAAAGAGTAAAACACAGAAACTATTCCAACTCCTGGAGATTAAACAATATGCTATTATATGATGAATGGATAACAGAAGATATTAGGAAGGAAATTAAAAAATTCTTAGAGGTAAATGAGAACAAAGATACATCATATCAAAATCTCTGGGACACTATGAAAGCAGTACTTAGAGGGAAATTTATTTCATGGAGCGCATTTAATAAAAGAAGTAAAACTCAACAAATAAACGACCTAACACTACAGCTCAAAGTCCTAGTAAAAGAAGAACAGAACAGCACCAAAAGTAGTAGAAGACAGGAAATAGTTAAACTCAGAGCTGAAATCAATGAAATTGAAACAAAAGAAACAATACAAAAAATTGACAAAATAAATAGTTGGTTCTTCGAAAAAATAAACGAAATTGATAAACCTTTAGCCACACTAACAAAGAGAAGACGAGAGAAAACCCAAATCACTAAAATTCGGAATGAACAAGGAAATATCACAACAGACAGGATTGAAATACAAAACATAAATAGAAGCTATTTTGAAAATCTATACTCCAACAAAATAGAAAATTTCGAAGACATCAACAGGTTTCTAGAGACATATGAATTGCCTAAACTGAATGAGGAGGACATAAACAATTTAAATAGACCAATTTCAAGTACTGAAATAGAAGAAGTCATCAAAAGCCTACCAACAAAGAAAAGTCCGGGACCAGATGGGTTCTCAGCCGAGTTCTACAAAACCTTTAAAGAAGAGCTCATTCCAATACTTCTCAAAGTATTCCATAAAATAGAAGAGGAGGGAACCCTCCCAAACTCATTCTATGAAGCCAATATCACACTGATACCTAAACCAGACAGAGACTCATCAAGGAAAGAAAATTTCAGACCAATATCCTTAATGAACATCAACACAAAAATTCTCAACAAAATTTTAGCAAATCGCATACAAAAATATATTAAAAAGATAGTGCACCACGATCAAGTGGGTTTTATCCCAGGGATGCAAGGTTGGTTCAACATCCTGAAATCAATAAATGTAATTCACCATATCAATAGACTTAAAGTCAAGAACCACATGATTATTTCAATAGATGCAGAAAAAGCATTTGATAAAATACAGCACCCCTTCATGCTCAAAACACTAGAAAAAATAGGGATAGTGGGAACATTCCTTAACATTGTAAAGGCCATTTATGCTAAGCCCATGGCTAATATCATTCTAAATGGTGAAAAACTGGATCGCAGACAGCTGGGAGCATTGAAGAGGTGGCTGTTCACCACAGCGCTTGGACTCGGCACAACCCACCCGCGCCCTGGGAGGCTGCCCAAAGGAGAAGGTGCTTGGTGAGCTGTTTGGACTGAAAGTGACCACCCCTGAACACAGGGGGCTGCCCAGAGGAGAAGGAGAAATACGGGCTCGGCACGTCGCTTGGAATTGGAGCAGCTGCGCCAGGGCTCCGGGCGGGTATCCAGAGAAAAAGCGTGGACTCAGGACTCAAGAAAAGGAGATATTGAGAGACTTGGGACAAACTCAAAGCAGCCGGGTGAGTGTTTCCCACTGGGCAGGCGTCCCGGACAGGGCAGGAGTCCTGGACGGGGCGGTAGCCCCGAAAGCAGGGATCTTTGCAAAGTAGAACTGCCGGCGAGGCGCCCCTCCCCCCGCCGGAGCAGTGATCGCACACAGCTGGGAGCATTGAAGAGGTGGCTGTTCACCACAGCGCTTGGACTCGGCGTAACCCACCCGCGCTCTGGGAGGCTGCCCAAAGGAGAAGGCGCTTGGTGAGCTGTTTGGAATGAAAGTGACCACCCTTGAACACAGGGGGCTGCCCAGAGGAGAAGGAGAAATACGGGCTCGGCACGTCGCTTGGAATTGGAGCAGCTGCGCCAGGGCTCTGGGCGGCTATCCGGTGGAACAGCGTGGTGAGTGGTTTGGTCCCAGAGCATCCGCTCCTGAACATAGGGGGGTTGTCTGGAGAAGGAGGAGGAGCGCGGCGGGGTGCTTGGGCTCGAAGTGACTGCACCAGGGCTACGGGAGGCAGTCGGGACAAGAAGGTGCACAGTGAGTTCTTGGGTCTCGTGACGCACCAGATCTCTGGGTGACTGCCTGGTGGAGAAAGTGGTGCGTGGTGGGTCACTTGGTCTTAGAGCGACCGCACGGAACAACAGGTGGCTGCCGGAGGAAAAGGCGTGTGGCGGGTCACTGGGACTCGGAGCGATTGTAAGGGGCTCCAGGTGGCTGCTCAGAGGAGGGGCCGCATAGCCAGGCGAAAAGTGCAGAGCAGGGTCCTACACGGCTTCTTGGTGGAAGGGCCCCACAGACAAACTGAGGGGCGGAGCGAAGGCTCCAGGACTGCAGGCAGCTTCTCTGAGGAGAGGCAGCCTAAGGAGATTTGTTTGCGAAGGGTGAGGCTTCCAGGCCCAGGAGGTAGGTCCGGGTCCCTGGGAACATTGCAGAAGAAGGCTGCCCAGCCCAGGAGGTAGTTGTGAATTGAACGGAACCTCTGGGAGGAAAACCGACCAGTGAGACCTCCCCACCGGGTGACTCCTCCCTGTTGGGTGAGGTTCTCCCAAAAGGACCGTAAAATCAGAGACACAGGCCCAAACTGGTCTTGCATCAGCCCACAACCTACTTCCCTTCTGGATGACCATTCATCAGCAAGTGAAGGTACCTCTGCCCACTAGCAGGGAATATACCCCACCAAAAGGCCACCACCCCTAGGGAGTCACCTCCCTTGTGGAGCACTGCATTATCAACTTCCTCCAAGATTTCAGGCTACTGAAGACTAAGAGGGGATATAATAGAAATCTTCAGAGATATTATAAGTCAATAGAGGAAATCTGCAATATCACAGCGGTCAACTGATACCTGAACAATATGAGAAAACAAGGAAATAAAATGCTGCAAACAAATCTAGATGTTACATCAATGAAACCCAACGACAGCATGGCAGAAGAAATGACAGAAAGGGAGTTCAGAATGTACATAATTAAAATGCTCAGGGAAGCAAATGACGAGATGCAAGAGCAAATGCAGGCACTGAATGATCGCACCAATTGACAGTTAAAAGAGCAAATATGGGAAGGAAAAGATCACTTCAATAAAGAGTTAGAGATATTGAAAAAAAACCAAACAGAAATTCTTGAAATGAAGGAAACACTAAACCAAATTAAGAACTCCATAGAAAGCATAACCAATAGAATAGAACACCTGGAAGACAGAACATCAGACATTGAAGATAAAATATTTAACCTTGAAAACAAAGTTGAACAAACAGAGAATATGGTAAGAAATCATGAACAGAATCTCCAAGAACTATGGGATATCATGAAGAGGCCAAATTTAAGAATTATTGGAATTGAGGAAGGCTTAGAGAAACAGACCAAAGGAATGAACAATCTATTCAATGAAATAATATCAGAAAATTTCCCAAATCTGAAGAATGAAATGGAAGATCAAGTACAAGAGGCTTATAGGACTCCAAATATACAAAATTACAACAGACCCACACCAAGGCACATTATAATGAAAATGCTCAACATACAAAATAAAGACAGAATTTTAAAGGCTGTGAGAGAAAAGAACCAAATTACATTCAGGGGGAAACCAATACGGATATCAGCAGATTTTTCAATCCAGACCCTAAAAGCTAGAAGGGCCTGGAACATTTTTCAAGCCCTGAAAGAAAATGGATGCCAACCAAGAATCTTATACCCAGAAAACTTACCTTCAAATTTGACGATGAAATAAAATCCTTCCATGATAAACAAAAGCTAAAAGAATTTACAAAAAGAAAGCCAGCATTACAGAACATTCTCAGCAAAATATTCCACGAGGAAGAGATGAAAAACAAAGAAACAAATCAGCAATGGGAGGAACCATCCTAAAGGAATTGTCAAATAAAGGAAGAAACAAGTCGTCTCAAAATAAATAAATAAATAAATAAATAAATAAATAAATAAATAAATAAATAAAATGAACCAAATGACCAGGAATACTAATCATATCTCAATAATAACCCTGAATATTAATGGCCTGAACTCATCAATCAAAAGACATAGACTGGCAGATTGCATCAAAAAGAAAGATCCAACAATATGTTGCCTGCAAGAGACTCACCTCGTAGAAAGAGATACACATAGACCAAAGGTGAAAGGATGGGGGAAAACATACCATGCACATGGACTCAGCAAAAAAGCTGGGGTATCCATCCTCATTTCAGATAAGGTGGACTTCAAGTCAAAACTAGTCAAAAGGGATAAAGAAGGACATTACATACTGCTTAAGGGAACCATAAATCAGCAAGACATAACAATCATAAACATCTATGCCCCAAACAGTGGCTCATCCATGTATGTCAAACAAATCCTTCTCAATTTCAGAAACCAAATAGACCATAACACAATAATACTAGGTGATTTTAACATGCCTCTCTCACCACTGGACAGATCTTCCAGACAAAAATTGAACAAAGAAACCATGGATCTCAATAACACAATCAATAATTTAGACTTAACGGACATTTATAGAATATACCATCCAACCAAGAGCGAATACACTTTCTTCTCAGCAGCACATGGATCCTTCTCTAAAATAGACCATATATTATGCCACAAAGCTAATGTAAGCAAATACAAGAAGATAGAGACACTACCTTGTATTCTATCAGATCATAATGGTTTGAAGTTAGAAATAAATGAAAGAGTAAAAAACAGAAGCTACTCCAACACCTGGAGATTAAACAATATGCTATTACATGATGAATGGATAACAGAAGATATTAGGAAGGAAATTAAAAAATTCCTAGAGGTAAATGAGAACAAAGAAACATCATATCAAAATCTCTGGGACACTATGAAAGCACTACTTAGAGGAAAATTTATTTCATGGAGCGCATTCAATAAAAGAAGTAAAAATCAACAAATAAACAACCTAACACTTCAGCTCAAAGCCCTAGAAAAAGAAGAACAGACCAACACCAAAAGTAGTAGAAGACAGGAAATAGTTAAACTCAGAGCTGAAATCAACGAAATTGAAACAAAAGAAACTATACAAAAAATTGACAAAATAAATAGTTGGTTCTTTGAAAAAATAAACAAAATTGATAAACCCTTAGCCACTCTAACAAAGAGAAGACAAGAGAAAACCCAAATCACCAAAATTCGGAATGAACAAGGAAATATCACAACAGACACGATTGAAATACAAAACATAATTAGAAACTATTTTGAAAATCTATATTCTAACCAAATAGAAAATTTCAAAGACATCAACAGGTTTCTAGAGACATATGAATTGCCTAAATTGAACGAGGAGGACATACAAAATTTAAATAGAACAATTTCAAGTAATGAAGTAGAAGAGGTCATCAAAAGCCTACCAACAAAGAAACGTCCAGGACCAGATGGGTTCTCAGCCGAGTTCTACAAAATCTTTAAAGGAGAGCTCATTCCAATACTTCTCAAAGTATTCCATGAAATAGAAGAGGAGGGTACCCTCCCAAACTCATTCTATGAAACCAATATTACCCTGATACCCAAGCCAGACAGAGATAAATCGAGGAAAGAAAATTTCAGACCGATATCATTAATGAACATTGACGCAAAAATTCTCAATAAAATTTTAGCAAATCGCATACAAAAATATATTAAAAAGATAGTGCACCACGATCAAGTGGGTTTTATCCCAGGGATGCAAGGTTGGTTCAACATCCTGAAATCAATAAATGTAATTCACCATATCAATAGACTTAAAGTCAAGAACCACATGATTATTTCAATAGATGCAGAAAAAGCATTTGATAAAATACAACACCCTTCATGCTCAAAACACTAGAAAAAATAGGGATAGTGGGAACATTCCTTAACATTGTAAAGGCCATCTATGCTAAGCCCATGGCTAATATCATTCTAAACGGTGAAAAACTGAAAGCATTCCCCCTAAAAACTGGAACAAGACAGGGATGCCCTCTTTCACCACTCCTATTCAATATCGTTCTTCAGACTCTAGCCAGAGCAATTAGACAGACCAAGGAAATTAAAGGAATACGAATAGGAAAAGAAGAACTCAAACTATTCCTATTTGCGGATGATATGATTATATACTTAGAGGAACCAGGAAATTCCACCAGAAAACTGTTAGAACTCATAAGTGAATTCAGTAAAGTGGCAGGTTACAAGATCAATGCTCATAAATCCAATGCATTTTTATACATAAGTGAGGAATCCTCAGAAACAGAAATTATGAAAACTACCCCATTCACCATAGCATTGAAAAAAATAAAATACTTGGGAATCAATCTCACAAAAGAGGTAAAAGACCTCTACAATGAGAACTACAGAACACTAAAGAAAGAAATCGAAGAAAACCTTAGGAGATGGAAAGATCTTCCATGTTCTTGGATAGGCCGAATTAATATTGTCAAAATGGCCATACTACCAAAAGTGCTATACAGATTCAATGCAATCCCAATTAAAATCCCAATGACGTACCTTACAGAAATAGAGCAAGCAATCATGAAATTCATCTGGAAGAATAAGAAACCCAGAATAGCTAAAGCAATCCTTCGCAGGAAAAATGAAGCAGGGGGTATCGCAATACCCGAACTTCAACTTTATTACAAAGCAATAGTAACAAAGACGGCATGGTACTGGTACCAAAATAGACAGGTAGATCAGTGGTACAGAATAGAGGACACGGACACAAACCCAAATAAATACAACTTTCTAATACTAGACAAAGGTGCCAAAAATATGCAATGGAGAAAAGATACCCTCTTCAACAAATGGTGCTGGGAGAATTGGAAATCCATATGCAACAGAATGAAACTAAACCCATATCTCTCACCCTGCACAAAACTCAACTCAAAATGGATTAAGGACCTTGGAATCAGACCAGAGACTCTGCAGATTATAGAAGAAAAAGTAGGTCCCGATCTTCAACATGTCGGCCTAGGACCAGACTTCCTCAACAGGACTCCCATAGCACAAGAAATAAAAGCAAGAATCAATAACTGGGATAGATTCAAACTAAAAAGCTTTCTCTCAGCAAAGGAAACTATCAGTAATGTGAAGAAAGAGCCTACAGAGTGGGAGAATATCTTTGCCAATCATACTACAGATAGAGCACTAATCTCCAGAATCTATAAAGAACTCAAAAAACTCTACACCAAGAATACAAATAATCCAATCGACAAATGGGCTAAGGAAATGAACAGACACTTCACAGAAGAAGACGTACAAGCAATCAATAAACATATGAAAAAATGTTCAACATCTCTAGTAATAAGAGAAATGCAAATCAAAACCACCCTAAGATTCCATCTCACCCCAATTAGAATGGCAATTATCAAAAATACAAGCAAAAGGTGTTGGCGAGGATGTGGGGAGAAAGGTACACTCATACATTGCTGGTGGGGCTGCAAATTAGTGCAGCCACTCTGGAAAGCAGTGTGGAGATTCCTTAGAAAACTTGGAATGGAACCACCATTTGACCCAGCTATCCCACTCCCTGGCCTATACCCAAAGGACTTAAAATCAGCATACTACAGAGATACAGCCACATCAATGTTCATAGCTGCTCAATTCACAATAGCCAGATTGTGGAACCAACCTAGATGTCCTTCAATTGATGAGTGGATAAAGAAGCTGTGGTATATATACACAATGGAATATTACTCAGCCATAAAGAATGACAAAATTATGGCATTTGCAGGCAAATGGATGAAATTGGAGAATATCATGCTAAGTGAGATAAGCCAATCTCAAAAAGACAAGGGACGAATGATATCGCTAATAAGTGGAGGATGACACATAATGGGGGGGAGGGAAGGGTTAGTGTTAGGGTTAGAGTTAGGGTTAGGGAGGGGTGCAAGTATGGAGGAAGAAAGTACTGTATAGAGGGTAAAGAGGGGTGGGAGGGGTGGGGGGAAGGGAAAAATAACAGAATGAATCAAACAACATTACGGTATGTGGATTTATGATTACACAAATGGTATGCCTTTGCGCCATGTACAAACAGAGAGGCAACATGTATCCCATTTGTTTACAATAAAATATTGGAAAAGAAGAACTCAAACTATCCCTGTTCGCTGATGACATTTTATATATTTAGAGGAACCTGGAAATTCCACCAGAAAACTCTTAGAACTCATAAGTGAATTCAGTAAAGTAGCAGGTTACAAGATCAATGCCCATAAATCCAACGCATTTTTATACATAAGTGATGAATCTTCAGAAAGAGAAATTAGGAAAACTACCCCATTCACAATAGCATTGAAAAAAAAAATAAAATACTTGGGAATCAATCTCACAAAAGAGGTAAAAGACCTCTACAATGAGAACTACAGAACACTAAAGAAAGAAATTAAAGAAAACCTTAGAAGATGGAAAGATCTCCCATGTTCTTGGATAGGCAGAATTAATATTGTCAAAATGGCCATACTACCTAAAGTGCTATACAAATTCAATGCAATTTCAATTAAAATCCCAATGACGTACCTTACAGAAATAGAGCAAGCAATTATGAAATTCATCTGGAAGAATAAGAAACGCAGAATAGCTAAAGCAATCCTTAGCAGGAAGAGTGAAACAGGGGGTATTGCAATACCAGATCTTCAACTCTACTACAAAGCAATAGTAACAAAAATGGCATGGTATTGGTATCAAAATAGAAAGGTAGATCAATGGTACAGAATAGAGGACACGGACACAAACCCAAATAAATACAATTTTCTCATACTAGACAAAGATGCCAAAAATATGCAATGGAGAAAAGATAGCCTCTTCAACAAATGGTGCTGGGAGAATTGGAAATCCATACGCAACAGAATGAAACTAAACCCATATCTCTCACCATACACGAAACTAAACTCAAAATGGATTAAGGACCTTGGAATCAGACCAGAGACCCTGCAGATAATGGAAGAAAAAGTAGGTCCAAATCTTCACCTTGTTGGTCTAGGATCAGACTTCCTTAACAGGACTCCCATAGCACAAGAAATAAAAGCTAGAATCAGCCACTGGGATAGATTCAAACTAAAAAGCTTTCTCTCAGCAAAGGAAACTATCAGCAATGCGAAGAAAGAGCCTACAGAGTGGGAGAATATCTTTGCCAATCATACTTCAGATAGAACACTAATCTCCAGAATCTATAAAGAATTCAAAAAACTCTACTCCAAGAATTCAAATATTCCAGTCGATAAATGGGCTAAGGAAATGAATAGACACTTCACAGAAGAAGATCTACAAGCAATCAACAAACATGGAAAAATGTTCAACATCTCTAGTAATAAGAGAAATGCAAATCAAAACCACCCTAAGATTCCATCTCACCCCAATTTGAATGGCGATTATCAAGAATACGAGCAACAGCAGGTGTTGGCGAGGATGTGGGGAGAAAGGTACACTCATACATTGCTGGTGGGGCTGCAAATTAGTGCAGCCACTCTGGAAAGCAGTGTGGAGATTCCTTAGAAAACTTGGAATGGACCCTCCATTTGACCCAGCTATCCCACTCCTTGGCCTATACCCAAAGGACTTAAAATCAGCATACTACAGAGATACAGCCACATCAATGTTCATAGCTGCTCAATTCACAATAGCCAGACTGTGGAACCAACCTAGATGCCCTTCAATTGATGAGTGGATAAAGAAACTGTGGTATATATATACAATGGTATATTACTCAGCCATAAAGAATGATAAAATTATGGCATTTGCAGGCAAATGGATGAAATTGGAGAATATCATGCTAAGTGAGATAAGCCAATCTTAAAAAGCCAAAGGACTAATGATATCGTTAATAAGTGGAGGATGACACATAATGGGGGGGAGGGAAGGGTTAGTGTTAGGGTTAGAGTTAGGGTTAGGGAGGGGGGCAAGTATGGAGGAAGGAAGTACTGTATAGAGGGTAAAGAGGGGTGGGAGGGGTGGGGGGAAGGGAAAAATAACAGAATGAATCAAGCAACATTACTCTATGTAAATTTATGATTACACAAATGGTATGCCTTTACTCCATGTACAAACAGAGAAACAACATGTATCCCATTTGTTTACAATAAAAAAAATTAAAAAAAAAATAAATGTTCTTCTGTCTGTAATACTAATCATATCAGAGAAACAGTGATCATTAAACTACTTTCAGTTTATGGATCTTGATGGAAGTTTCCCCCAGTCTATGTGTTTCTAAAAATACTAATAGGTATTTGGAGGATGTAGTGGAGGAAAAATTCCTTTCACTCTGGTCTTCTAAGTTCTTAGCTGAAGTTCATTTAAAAACAACAGAATAACAAGAGAAAAATCAACAGAAGTTTATTAACATAATCTATCTCATTATGGGAGAAACCTATAGAAACTGTAACTCACACATGTAACTTAGCTATTTGTGGCATATTCTCAGTCACTCAGGAGACTGAGGCAAGAGGATCATAAGTTCAAGACCAGGCGCAGCAACTCAAAAAGGTCCTAAAATATGAAATGATACTATAACTCAAAATGAAAAATAGAAAGCACTGAGGATTTAACTTGGTGGTAGAGTGCCCTTGGGTTCATCCCAAGTACAAAATAAGCGAAAAACATAAGTGAAACAAAACTGAAAGACAAATCAAAACAAGAACATGTAGCTTTGATTTTGATCTCTAAAATTTTTAGTTAAACATGACAACAGAATACATTTGATACTTTGATACAATTATACAAGTATAAAATACATCTTATTCTATCAGAGTTCCATTCTTATAGATGCACATGGTTGTACCCTCTTCAGTTAAAATAAAAAAAGATTGTGTGTGAAGAGGAGAAAAGTTAACAGAAAGCAAATACAAAATGTAAGTTAAGGCTTGTTATACTTATTTCAAAGACCCTGAACAATTTTCTTCAAAAGGACATTTATTGAGTCCAAAAGATACATGCACATACTTAAAGAGAAATTCAGTGGTATATCATAAATATGTTTCACAAGTTCATACGTTTAGTTGTCTCTTGCACTTTTGTGAGCTTCTTGATTACATTTTTTTAGTTTTTCTTTTTAGTTATATATGACAGAAGAATCCATTTTGATACAACTATACAAGCAGAGAATATATCTTATTCTATTTTTAGGGTCCTATTTTGGAGACTATACATGAAGGTGGGATTCTCTGTGATGTATTCATACGTGTACATAGAAAAATCATGTCAAATCAATGTCACTATCATCTTTCATTATTCTCTTTGTATAACAAAAATGAAAATATGGAATTTTAAAAAGGCAAATTTTCCTTACAAACAGATAACTTATATGCTAGCATTTTTCCCATGGATATTGTTTCCCAATATATGTAGACCAAAATGGCATATTTGGTCTTCTACTAGGGGAAAAATTTATACACAGAGATAGATATTCTTAGTTAAGATTCGCAAATGCTGAGTTAAATAAAAATACACCAGACAAATTTTGTGAAATTTATTTTGAAGAGAAAATATTTTAAAACAGTATCTTTGAAGCAGACTCCCCTACATTAGAGTAGTGGCATATAAAATTTTGTGATGTCATGCAGGAAAATAAATATATTTAACTTTTTTTTAACTGTTATTGCCAAACTTATATGGTCACCTACTGGTGTTTATGCCTGTGGCCTGTATTAAAACTAAAGATAAGAAAAAAATTGAAAGCATTCATTGATACATTACAACATTAACTACCAAAAAAAAAAAAAAAAACTTTGAATAATAGTGATTTTTTAACCTGAAACCACAGAGGACAAAAAGAAGTAACCCACAATTTTGAAGTGCTGAAGGAAAAGAACTACATTGCTAACATTGATATCTGGTGAAGAAATCCTCAAAGAATTAAGGAAAGTAAATAATTTTCAGATAAAGAAAACTAAAATGATTTTCAGTAGCACATATATCCTTAAAAACTGGATAAAAGATCTTCAAACAGAAAGGAAATTATAAAAGAAATTCTCTTGTAGCATTGAACAAGAAGAAAGAACACCAAGAACAGAAATATGAGCCAATAGTTTATTTTCATAAGTTTTATAAATCATCATTTAAGACAAAATGATTATAGCACCTAATCTCAAAGAAATTATATTTTAAAAAGAGGAAGGTGAAAATAGAAGTAGGAGTAATATACTTCCCTTGAGGAAGCAAAATATTTAGTCTTGTTGACTGATAAGTCATGTATATATATATATATATATTTATATATATACATGTATATATATTTGATTCTTATAATAACTCAGAAAAACTTTCAGACCCATCTGCTCAGAAGCTCTACAAAAAGTAAAATTGGGATACTCAAAAATATTAAAGCAAACCAAAGTGTTACAAACAAAATATAGAACAGAAATCATAAAAATAATAAGAAATAGAAAACAAATAATTATATGGCAAACTAAAATACTAACACATAAATAATTAGCTTAAACATGATTTTTTTCTCACTGTTTTCTTCATCCCTTTTTTTCCGTTTTTTATTGTTATTATTATTATTTTTAAGACAGAGAACCAAACTCAAGACTTGCACACTTGCAAGGCAAGCACTCTGCCACGGAGCTATATCTCCAAGTCCATAAAGATGAAAGGTCTTAAATACACAAAACAAAAGAGAGAAATTACTATGGTTACATATGTATGCTTTATGAAAGACACTGCCAAGAATATCAAAAGATGCCTCATATACTGGAAGAAAATACATATCAGGTAAAGGAACTACATCCAAAACATACAACTATTTTTAAAATACAATAACATGAAAATAACGTAAAAAAAACCCTCAAAATCCTTAATGTTTCTTTAAACTAACAATGAATGATCTGAAAGGGAAATTAAGAAAATGACACCATTTAAAATAGCATCACAAATAGGAAAGACAGTGGAAATGAATCTGACATAACTTTCCTTTGTACATACATGAATACACAACAGCAAATCTGCACATCATGTAAAACCACAAGACTGGAAGCCTAATTAGAAGAAGATATACTCCATGTTTGTATAAATATGTCAAAATATAACCTGCTGTCATGTATAACTAAAAATAACAAATAAAAAATAAAATAGCATCATAAATAATAAGATTCTTAGGAGTACACTTAAGAAAGTATAAGATGTATACACTGAAAACTACTAAACATTACTGAAAGAAATTAAAGGATACATAAATAAATTATTTTCCATAAATGGAAAGTAGTCCTATGTACTTGGATTATAGGAATTAATACTGTTCACAGGTCAGCACTATATCAAGTGATCTATAGTTCCAATGCATTACTTATCAAATTCCTAATGATTTTTTTTCAGAAAAAGAAAAAAAATTCTAAAATTTATGTGAAATATTGGAGAACTCAGAATAAATAAAACAAAAATAAATAAAATAAAATGCAAAGTTGAAGACCTTATTTTTTCCCAATTTCAAAATATACTACAAAGTTACAGTAATTTAAATAGTACAATATATGCATAAAATGGAAATATAGAGCAAGAATACATTTTCCAGAAATAAACTCCAGATGTTTTGTCAAATTTTTTGAGAAGGTTACCTGAATTCTCCAGTGGGGGAGAACAGTCTTTTCAATGAATGATCCTGGGAAAAGTATTCAAATGCAAAAGAATGAAATTGGATCTACATTTTACACTGTATGCAGAACTTAAAATTAAAAAAGGATGTATTATTAGAAAAATGAGAAATTATACTCCATTTTTGTATGATTTATCAAAAAGCATAAATGCATTCTACTGTCATGTATAACTAATTAGAACAAATAAATTTCTTTTAAAAAAGGATTGAATACCTAAATGCTAATTGAAACTATAAAACTCTTAGAAGAAAATGTGGAGAAAAAACTTCATGATGTTCTATGTGACTATATTATAATTTATATAACACCAAAACACAAGCAACAAGAAACATGTATAAATGACTTTTCTTCATCAAAATTTAAAACTTTGTACATCAAAGGAAATTATCTACCATATTAAAAAGGAGAAAAAATTTGCAAAATATATATCTGATGATAGATTAATATCGAGGGTGTAGAAATTATTTCCCCTACTCAAAAGCAATACTAAAATATCCCAGTATAAAAATGGACAGGTAATTTGTATAGACATTTTTACAGAAGATATACAGCCGGACAATATGTACATAAAAAGATGTTCAAGGTCACTAATCATTAATAAAATTAAAAAAAAAAACAGTGAAATACCTTTTCATACATATTAGGATAAATATTATTAGAATACAAAATTGAAAAGAAAATACATCAAGTGTTAACGTGAAGTAGAGAAAGTATAACACTATGAACTGCTCATAAGAAAGTAAAATGATACAACCATTATGGTAAGCAAAATGAATGTTTCTGAAAATATTAAACAGAATCATTACATATATTCAATTTCTGAGTATATCTGCCCAAAAGAACTGAAAAAAAAAATCAGATACTTGTATGTAATGTTCCACAAAGCATTACTCACAAGAGTCAAAAGGTAAAGGTGATTCAAATATCCATTGATAGATAAATGAATAAGGAAAATATAATATATACAAATAATAAAATATTACTCACTTGCAAAAGGTAAAAAGTTTTATACATATTAAAACACAGATAAACCTTTAGAAAATTATATCAAATGAAATAAGTCAAGCTAAAAGAATGAATATGTAATGATTTCATCAGTACCAAATACCAACAAAAGTTCAATTAACATATACAGACTAAAAGGAGGGTGGTCATGGCTAGGGGCTAGTTGGAAAAGACAATGAGCTTATTGCTTAATGGATATGTATTTTCTGTTTGGAGTCACGAGAATATTTACACAATTGTTTGTGATAATAATTGCACAAAGTTGAGAATGTAATCAGCATCACTGAAAATTGAAAATTGTACTTGAAAATTGGTATAATGCTAAAATTTGTTATTGTATGCATTTTCCTAAACTAATAAGAATTTTAGTTCAGTGAGTTGTGTCTGCAGGAGTATGTGTTTAATATTTGGGATATTGAATAGATTTATATTGAAATTGAACAACTAAATAAATGGATGTCACTGTAAGAGCTTTGTTTCTTACAGTTGGAGTGGGAAATTACAGAATTGCAAGAAAATGATGCATTTGGGGACAGGTTAGAATTGGAAGCAATGGTATGAACTTATTTTTAGCTTAATACAAACACAGATATACATGTAGTAATATTTATAGAAATGTTTGTATACATGTTTTTCAATATAACCACACATTTTCTTGGTCTGTGCCTTAGTCCACTGAGTGTACTATAACAAAATACCATTGTCTAGGAAGCTTATAAACAGCAGATATTTATTTTCCTCCATTCTAAAAAAGCTGGAAAGACCAAGATCAATGTACTAGAAGATTGAGTGTTTAGTCTGCTTCTTGATAAATAGTCTTTTTCTTAGTCTAAGCTCACATCAAGAGACAAACAAAATTTTCTCTCAGCTTTATTTTTAAGGACTCTAATCCCCATTCATGAGAGATTTGCCTAAGTGATGTAATCACCTCCCAGAGGCCCTGCCTCCTAATTTATCAACTTGGGCTTGAGGATTTCAACACCAGAATTTTGGAAGAACATTAAGCATTCAGATTATAGTGCTTTTCCTGTTAAAAGGGTCTAGCGTCAATAAAACTCCATTTTTCAGTGAGTGCACCTATTACCCAAAGGTTGGTCTATAATTTCTCCAAAAACGGAAACAGTGCATCCTGGATAAATGACTAAATTTAGGACTCAGATAGGAAATAAAGATGAAGTTTTTGTGCCTAAAATTAAATAAGTCTTCAAAAGTCTACAAGCGAGGGTAATTCAAAAAACTTTGTTACCAAACCTGTAATTCCTTTAGCCACAAAGTAAAGTACTATTGGGTTATAACCCAAAGTACAAAATAAAGAACCAAATATCTTACTGATATACACGACTAATTAAACTGATAAATGTGGGAGGGAGAAAAGTCATTATTACAAAATTCTGAATAATCCATGTAAATAAATACCCCTTTCTTAAGAAAGAGAACATAATACCCTATCCTGTAAGTCACATAGTAACTTCCTTCCAAACAGGGAGAAGAAAAATTATAGAAATTCAGAAAACAAGAGTGATTTCATAGTGAAGGAAACTGACAAAACTACCTAAGCCAGGTTGTCAAGTCTAGTCTATATCAGTAGTCAAAAATAATGTCAATAAAATTTACTTTGTTTTTTCTTTCTTTTCTTTTTCTTTCTTTTTTTTTTTTTTTTTTTTTTTTTTTTTGATATCAGGGAGTGAACCCAGAGGCATTAAACCACTGAGCTTCATCCTCAGTCTTTTTTTTTTTTAAGTTTTATTTTGAGAGAGTATCTCCTCCCTAAGTTGCTTAGAGTCTTGCTAATTTTCTGAGGTTGGCTTTGAACTTGTGATCCTCCTGCCTCAGCCTCATTAGTAGCTGAGATTACAGACATAGGCTACCAAGTCCAACACTAAAATTTACTTTTGATTAATATGACAAAGTGGAAAGCTCTATGAATGTCGTTCAAGTTACCCATAACCCCCATTTTTAGTATAAAAGATGTTAGAAAAATTCTAATAGTAAAATATCTTACAAAATACATGCCCACTATTCCTCAAAAATGCAAATATCCTCAAAAATAAGGAGAGTCTCAGAAACTACAATAGAAAAAACAAGTAACATATAAATGTATTGTGATATGCTGGGTGGTATTTAGTAACCAAAAAGATAAAGCATTATATAAAACCAAGAAAATTAGATAAACTAGAATTTAAGTTGATAGTAATGTATCAGTATTATCTCATTCATTTTAACACTTGTATTACACAAATGTACATTATAGAGGAAAATTGGGTATGGGATATATGAGAATCTATGAAGTATTTGATCAATTTTTATATAAACTTAAAATTGTTTGAAAATCAGAATATATTTAAAAACTTATTGACAGAGTAATTTTAAAATATATAATGTGTGGTGTTACAAAACGTGTTTAACATTCAATGACATAGGAAGATTTAAAAAGAAAGGAATATACCTAAAACACTCCATCTACCAATACCAGAATATATAAATTTTTTAAAGTACCCATTAAGCATTTGCCAACACAGATCCTATCCTGTACCACAGAATAGAACAGAGTGTTCATTATCATAAAGTGTTTTCTCTGACCACAATGTACTCAAACTATGTATCCATGCCAAAAATAGAGCAGAAAAAATTAAAATCCTTTTTTATGAAATAACATATTTCTACATCTTTTATCACTCAAGGGGGAACTAAATGAAAGCACACACACATCCATTATATATAAACATGTATATACATACACACATGCACATATAATTTAAATGAAAATAAAATGTACCAAAACATGATGAATTCAGCTAAATCTATAAATCTATAAATTTATATATTTATATAAAAAAGAAAAGAAACTTCAAAGCAACAACCTAAGTTTCTAAGTGCAAAATAAAATAGAACATAAAAAGAAAACAACATGGACAGAAAAAAAACATATTGTTATCAGAAGGGAGGATGTATTAAAAATAAGAGCAAAAACCAATGCAATTGAGTGTGGGAAAACAGAACATCAATGAACAAATAGTTATCTTAAAATCAATGAAATTCCTAAACTTTTATTTTGATTTTTTTCTTTTTTTGGTATGATTACTTTATTATTTTGTACATAATAGCTGGGTTCATTTTGATATAATCATACAGGCATGAAATTTAATTTATTCCATTTTAGTTCCCCTTCCCAGCTTTCTCTCTCTTATTCCCTCCCACTGTTTTGCTTCCTCTACTCTCTTGGTCTACCTTCCACTCATTTATTAATTCATTTTTAATTAGTGCCGTATAGATATAAATATACATGTAATCCACTGTGGTATATATATACATGCAAATGGTGTAATTTTGTCAAATTCTTTCCACATTTCCTCCCATTTCTTATAACTCCTCCTTGTCCCTCAATCTTTCTTCTATTCCACTGATGTTTCCTCTTTCTTTCCTTATGGTATCCAATCTTCTCTCATTCACCCTTTCCCCTCTTACTTTGCTCTAGCTTGCACATATGAGAGGAAACTCATTCCTTGGTTTTCTGAGTTTGACATATTTTACTTAGCAAGATGTTCTCCAGTTCCATGTGGTGCTATAAACATTGATGTGACTGTATCACTATGATTTTAATTATTTCGAATACATACCTACCAGTGTGAAAGCAGGTCATATGGTGGTTTCATTCATTGTTTTTTGAGGAATCTGCATACTGCTTGCCAGGGTGATTATATTAATCTGCAATCACACCATTAATGTATAAATGTACCTTTCCACCCTCACCAACATTTATTATTATATATATTCTTGATAATTGTCATTCTGACTAGAATGACATGAAATCTCAGTGCTGTTTTCATTCACATTTTTCTGGTTGCTAGGAATATTGAACACTTTATTCATACATCAGTTGGTCATTTGTGTTTCTTTTTTTAAAAAATGTTTCATCCTTTTGCCCATTTATTGATTGGATGATTTGATTTTTGGTGTTTTTGAGTTATTAATGTATTCTGGATATTAATCCCCTGTAAGAACAGTAGCTGGTAAGTATATTTTTTCCCACTCTGCAGGCTCTCTTTTCTTGCTCTTTATTATTTCCTTTGCTGTGCGGATGATTTTGAATTAGACATCATCCTACTTATTGATTATTAATGCTCTGTCTTCAGCTTTCAGTGTATCCTTAAGGAAGTGAGTGTCTGCACCAATATATTGGAATGTTTAGTCTACATTTCCTTAGAGCAGTTACCAAGCTTCTGGTCTAATTCCTAGATCTTTGATCCACTTTGAGTTGACTTTTGTACAGGGTGAGGGATAGGGATCTTATTTCATTCTTCTACTTATTCATAGTCATTTTTCCCAGCCCCATTTTTTTTAAAAGTCTTATCTTTTCTTCAAAATATGTTTTTTGGCACTTTTGTCAAGTATCAGATGACTGTAACTATGTGGGATTGTCCCTATGTCTTCTGTTAGGTTCTATCAGTCTTCATGTATGTTTTGATGCCCATAACATGCTATTTTTGTTACTACAGCTCTATAGCTCTCTAGCATAATTTGAGATTGGATATTGTGATGTCTCTGGTATCAAACTCTTTGCTAAATATTTATTTTACTATTCTAGGTCTTTTATTCTTCCAAATACATTTTAGAACTGTTGTGTTTTTCCTATAAGTGTTAAGGATGTTATTGATATTTTTATGGGGATTTCATTGAATTTGTATAATTCTTTTGGTAATATGACCATTTTGAAGATATCAGTTCTTCTTATCCAAGAATATCAGAATCTTTCCATCTTCTAAGTTCTTCAATGTCTTTCTTCATTGTTTTATAGTTTTTGTTGTAGAGGTCTTTCACCTCCATGTTTAAATTAATTTTCAAGTATTTTATTTTATTTTTTTTAGGTTATTGTAAATGGGACAGTTTTCCTGATTTTTTTTTTTTCTCAGTAGAATCATTATCACTATTGGAGTATAGGGAAGCTATTGATTTATGAATGCTGATCATGTATTCTAATATTTTTTATCCTTCATTATTTCATTCTTCCCTTTCTAAGGCCTTTAGGTGTAGTATTCAATTATTTTGGGAGGAAATGTACATATTTGTATATCTGCTTTAGATGTCTTGTGGTGAAGATTTTTTTTTATGTTTAATAGACATGGGATTATGTCATCAGCAAACAGAAAATTTGACTTATTTTCCTATTCATTTCCCTTTAATATTCTTTTCTTGCCTGATTACTCCAACTATAGTTTCAGGGACTGTATGGAAAAGGAGTGATAAGAGTGGACATTTTTCATTTCTGTCTCGTTCATGATTTTACAGAAAATACTTTTTAAAAAGTCTTCATTATGATGCTAGTTTGGCATTTTTCACACATAGCCTTTATTGTGTTGTGGTAAGTTCCTTCTATCACTAGATTTTTAGCATTTTTAACATGAATGGGTGTTGCATTTTACCAATGGTCTTTTCTTTACCTATTCTTTACCTATTGATACGATCATGTGACTCCTGTCCGTAAGTCTATTTATGTGGTTGGTGAACTGCATTTATATGTTTTGGCATGTTGAGTCAGCCTTACATCCCTGGGATGAAACCCAATTGATTATGGTGCACTACCTTCTTGATGTGTTTTTGAATGTGGTTTGCTAATACTTTATTAAGAATTTTTGCATTTATGTTCATTAGGGATTTTTGTTAGTGGTTTTCTTTCCTTGATGTGCCTTTGTCTGTTTTTGTTATCAGGGTTACAATGTCTTCAAAGAATGTATTTGGGAGTATTCCCTCCCTTTCAATTTCATGAAATCATTTGAGGAATACTGGTTAGTTCTTTTGTAAAGAAGAAGAACTGATAGAACTTAGTTGAGAATTTATCTAGTCCTAGACTTCATTGGAAAGCTTTTAACTGCTGTTTAAATTTCATTACTTGATATTGGTCTGTTTGGTATTTCTATAATTTGATTGTTCATTTTAGTTTGGTCATACATTTCTAGAAATTTGTCAGTGTCTTCTAGATTTTAAAGATTATTGGAGCATAAATTTTCAAAATAGTTTGTAAAGACTCTATGTATTTCAGAAATGCCTTTGGCGATATTTCCTGTTTCATCTCTAACGTTTATTAATTTGGGTCTTCTCATTCTCTCTTTATGTTAGTATGCTAAGGGTTTATTCATCTTGTTTATCTTTTCAAAGAACCAAATAATTGTTGTGTTGATCCCATGTATTTTTTTAAACTCTCAATTTCATTAATTTCATCTCTGATCTTATTTTTTTTTTCTGGGTCTCCTACTGATTCTGGCATTACTTTGTTCTCTTTCTAAGGACTTAAGGTGTAGCATTAGATTACTTTTGGGAGACATTTTAATTTTTTTTTTAATGAAGGCACTCTATGCTATAAGTTTTCCTCTTAAAACTGAACTTATACAGTCCCAGATATTTTGTTATGTAATATCTCTGTTCTCGTTTCTAAGAATTTCTTGATTTCTTCTCTTATTTCTCCTATGATCCATTTCTCATTTTAAAAAGTATTTTTCATTCTCCATGTGTTTATGTGATTTCTATGTTTTTGCTGTTGATTTCCAGTTTTATTCCAATAATGTATATATGTATACATACGTGTATATATGTATATATATATGTGTATATATGTATATATATGTGTGTGTGTATATATATATGTATATATGTATATATATATAATTTGCTAGCACTTTCATTGTGATAGAATGATCTCTTTTGGAAAAAAAAAATCCATGGGCAGTTGAGAAGAAAGTGAATTCAACTTTTTTTGAATGAAATATTCTGTGTATATTTATTAGGTCCACCTGATTCATAGTATTATTTAAGTTGAAAATAATTTATTGATTTTTGTTTGAATAATCTGTCTATTGGTGATAGGTGTGTACTGAAATCACCCAGAATTATTGTTTTTCAGTCTAGCTGAGATTTTTTTTCATCAAGAATATTTTTAGTTAATTTTGTTCACTGATATTTGAGGCTTAAATATTTACTATTGTTAATTTCTTTTTGGATCATTCCCTTTACCAATATATAGTGACTTTCTTCATGTCTTCTGATTAATTTTTGTCTGAAATCAACTTTCTCAAATAGGAGAATAGCTACACTATACTTCTATATACCTCCACTAAGACTGAAAAGATAGAGAATGAAAACCACCAGTATTACAAATGACCCACAAGACTTGAATAGGCTTTGCAGAAGTAAAATAATAATTAGTAACACTAAATATAAACCTATACTCGTGAATTATACCACTTAAAATAATGAATCAATTCCAAGAAAAACAGAGTTAACAAAATTCAAATAATTAGTAAAATAAACAACCATACCAGCTCTATAATTATGAAATAAATTGAATAAATAGTAAAATTATCTTAAAAACAATGTTCAGGTACTGTGGATTTCACTATTTCAAATGTTTCTACAATGTATTCACAGAAAAACTAATTCCAATATTAAATACACCCTTCCAGGAAACAGAATTGTATGAAAACCTTTTCAACTCGTTTTACAATGCCAGTATTACCTTGATACCAACAACAGACAAAAACTGCAGATTAATAGATTTGATAAATAAAGACACATAAATTCTTATCAAAATATGAATGAACCAAATGCAATACACATATATACATATACATGTATACACACACATAAACATATATGTACATATGTATAGTGACTAAACTTTATTACATTTAGGTAAGGCTGGTTCAAAATTAAATAATCTATGTACATAATATATAAATAATAAAAAGAAGAACAATTTCATGTTATTATATAAATTGAAGAAAGAAAATATGTCACATATTTAAACATTAATGTAAAATTATTAATAAGTTAGGAAGAGAAGGAGTAATTTCATATATTATATATAAAGAGAGCATTAATAAAGTTAATATTACTGCAGCATACATTGTAGGATTCATTATTAGAGGTAACACCATAATTGTGAATGTCTGAATACTTTCAAGAATAAGTCAAAGAGAGTTCAATGAAATGTAAAAGAATGCTTACATTTGGATAGGATAAGCAAATAAATACTGAGATCAAGCAAAAATGAAGGCACATAAAGAAATTCTGGGAAAAGAACAGTTAACATTCTATATTTTCAATTGACATTAAGACTTTTTAATTTTAATTTTTTCTTTTTTTTAACATCTATGAAAATATCTCACTGAGTAGATAATATATATATTTTTAGTTTTCTTCCTTTTTCTTTTAGCTCATTTAAAATATCATGATTAGAGCTTCATCATTAATAAAACTTGTAGTAATTTTTTGCATTTTAAAAATATTTTGTAGTGTTTAGAATGGAACCCAGATCCTTCTTCATGACAGTCAACAGGTCTACCACTGATATACATGACACTCCAGTGATTGTTTGCTTTTAATTTAGTAATCAATTAAATACATAAGATCAAGTAGCACATAGGAAATTCTAATGTAAGACAAGAAGGATAGATAGAAATCATTTAAATAACTCTATTAATTCTGAGGTATTTTATAACATCTTGGTAATTAAGAAATACAATTTGAAACTATTTACTATTTTTGAAGCTATAAAGCATTGAAAATTGAACTAAATGACTGCTTTCTTTCTGGAAGATAATATTTTATTTTTAAGAAGTCAACAAGTTTTTTTCATACAGCTTAAAATACTATTTGAAGTCTACAATAAGACGTATAGGAATTCTGATTTTTTTATATATCAGGAGGATTTGTGTGAATCCTGGATATTAGCAGACATATGGATACTTTATCACTCATCCCTAATATACATACTTTAGATTTTGTGTATTTATTGTTTCTTATTTTTGCTGCTTTCACCATTTCTAATATTCAACTTAAAAATAAGCCCCCTATTCCACATAAATTGAAAGGAAAAACAAATGTCTACTCACATGTAGTATCTATTATACTGAAGGCAGAACACTTGAATTTTTGACAGAGTTTATTCAATAGGAACTTATAAAGAAGAGATTTTGACATTTTTTATTAACAAATTCTTGTTAATACTGACAGAATATTTTCATAACTTAAAATGTTAAGATATATATGTAATAATTATGCTTTATTTCTCTAGTATTTGAGAAGTCTCAAAATACCTTATTTCCACTTGCTATGTTCACAGTATTCCAGAATAACAAACACTAGCACAGGTGTTTGTTTATGTAATTGTGATATATTCTAAAATTTTTTTTGCATTCAATTCCCCTCAAATTCATGTTACCATCTGTTTGGTAGTTTGGAGAAAATCACTTGGCAATGCAACAGGAAAACATGGAACATAATTGGTTAGGTTCAAATAAACTAGAAATGTTATTGTCTTGAACACTTTCCTTTGGAATTTCTTCTAATGTCCATTGTGGGTCAACAAATTATAGTAAACTCTATTAAAATAATCTATTCTAAAATATTCTGAATATACTAATACAATGAGAAACCTTTCCTGGTAAACTAAAATCTTTCTATATTTGAGAAAAGCAATTCATGGAAATACTGAATATTATCTATGTCCATATGTATTTATTTCATAAGTGGCTTATCCTGAAAATTTTTTGTTTTATTATTCAACTACAGTCATGTGTCACTTAACAATGAAGATACATTCTAAGAAATCCATAATTAGTTTATTCCATCATTGTTCAGATATCAAAAATTATACTTACAAAACCTAGATGCTATAGTCTAATACATACTTATATGTTATATACTATTGTTTCCAGGCAACAAACCTATAAAACACATTACAATACTGAATATTTTAGGAATTATGCAAAATGGCATTTGTTTATCTAAATATAGATAAGAAACAGATAAAATATGGACTAAAATATTTGAAAATTTATACATATGTGTAGGGTATTTAATTTGAATGGAGCTTCTATGACTGGAAGTTGTTCTGGGTAGATAGTGAATGAGCTGAGAGATTGTGGAGGCCTAAGACTTTGTCATAAACATTTTAGACTTTATAAACATTATACACTTAAGCTATTTTCAATTTATAAAAATCTTTTAATAATAAATTAATCTTAGCTTACTGTAATTTTTAATATATAAAATTTATTTTTTTTTGTAAAAACACTTTGATTAGAGCATGAACACTTTGTAAAGTTCTGAAAAACATTTTCTCCTTATATCTTTAGTCTAAATTTATTTTTCAAATTCATCTTTTAGTTTTCTTTAATTTTTTTGTGAAAAACTAATATGCAACACACACCTCACAACTTGTCCTCACTGGAAAGACTTCACAGACAACAGCTTGCTTAGACCTGTCATCTCCTGTTATTATAATGTCTTCCTGTATAATACTGTGACCTGAAGGACCTGTCTGAAGCTCTTCTTGAGAAAGTGACTCTACAGAAATATGTCTATTTATGATTTTTATGTTTTTTCTTCTTTTTTATCATGGATTTTTTAATCACCAATAGTAGATAGTAACAGTATTATATATCTCTGTTAATGAAAACCTTTTGGTGTTGGATGCCATGTTGTCAAATTTTTTAAGGAGCTTGTTCCTTTTTTTCTTGGGGGGTTCTTCCTTTACTTCTCCCACAGTTTCCTTTTCTCTGATCTCTTCTTCAGCTATAGGTTTCTGGTTCATTTCCAGCAATTCCTTTTTAACCAATTCCTCAGGAATTATACCTAGGACACCCTTGATGTCAGCCTCAAATCCAGATTAAAGTTAATTAGCATCTCAACCACAATCTTGTTGGCTTTTGCAGCTCTTTCATTCTTGGCAAAACTTTTGAAGTAATGGCTAAATCTCTTGAGTGTTTTCTTCCAGATGCAATGTACCCTCCTCAATGACATCATCCCAATCTGAAACAAGATTCTTCATGCAGTCATAGATATTGTAATTCTTCCAGATTATATCAGTGTCTGTTCAGTTTATTCCTTAGTTGCAGTGACAGCCTAGGTGAAAGTCTTCATCAAGTAGACCGTAAGAGCTGCTATAAATCCTTTATTTATTGACTGGATCAAAGAGGTGGTGTTTGAAAAGAGAAACACCATTTGGATTTGGGAATGAAGATCATCAATAAAAGGGGAATGTTTGAGTGTATTATCAAATATAAACAAAATTTCAGTTTGTTTTTCTCCAAATAGTACTTTTCCATTTAGCTGACATAAATATTTGGGAGGACATATTGAATTCTTATTGCTCCTGTGTTCTTGCAGTGCATTGGTAGTATGTTCTTATTTTGGGGCCATACCTGTGTTTTAGTGAGGTTTTTTGTTTGTTTGTTTGTCACTGTGACCAATATATTTGATGACTACAACTTAAAGAAGGAAAAAATTAATGTGGGCTCATGGTTTTAGAGAGATATGTAGATAGATGTCTGACTCCATCACTCTGAGACCAAGATGATATAGCACATCACTGAGAAAGGATGCAGCATAGGAAAAAGCTGCTGTGCTCATAGTATTGTCAAGAAGCATAGACAGGGAGAGAGTAGAAGGACTACACTGAAGATCCATCCTTCAGGTGCATACCTCAGTGACCCACCACTAAACATGACCCACCTACATGCAGTTATCACCCAGACAGACTGAACTGATTTGGTTGGTTGCAACTTTCACAATCTAACCAGTTTATCTCTGCATATTTCTGCATTAACAGAAATTTTTTGGCAGAGGGACACCTTACATACAAACCATAACATTCCATACTGAGGTCCCACATGTTCAAGTGTATTCACAATGTAAAATGCATTTAATCCATCTTTAAGAGTCCCATGGTTTTAATAGTTCCAGCAATTACCCAAACCCAAATGCAAAGTTTTATCTGGGAATCAAGGCAAATTCGTGGTTTTGGGTCCTGTAAAAATCATAGATATACAGTGGCATTGAACAAACAAACCCATTCCAAAAGGGAAGAATAGGGGCACAGAAAGAAGGGATTGGACAAAAGCAAGATTGAATGCTTTTTTTCCCAGGAGGGAAAACTAATCCCACCAATTTGTGTGTGGGCTATTAAAAGGACTTGAGAAAACACTGCCCCCAGCCCCTTTGGCCTTTATTGCAGTGCATAAGAGCTCTCATTTATCATGACTCTCTCTGTAGACAACTGCTTTTTTCTCCAAAAGACCACATTACTGGTGCCTCTTAATTCCTAGGTGATCCATTTCATGTTTAATTTCACCTTCGTAGCTTCATAATCATGCTCCTAGGGGCAGCCTACAAGAACTATAATCCTGCTACACTTTCCCTGACTTCCCAGGTCTTCCTCCAAAATCTCTGGAATTCTCTAAGACCCCTTAACTGGAGTGTCCTTCATTTCTGCAGAACCAGCATCATGTGTAAGATGTCGCAATCTGCTGCTAATTATGCAGTGCTAGGCCTCCTGGAATCATGACTGCAGCCTCTTCTGAGTGCCTGCATGATTTAGCATGGTTAAATATTTTCTAGCTCCCTTTGTGTGAGCAGGACACCTACAGGATCTCTTCTCAAAGGAATTTTCTATTCCTTATCCTGAAGCCTGTCGATAGTGTGGTCCTGCAAATGCTTAAGTTACCCTCAAGACATCTTGCCTATTGTCTCTCAGCAAAGTACTTACCATCTCTTTAAGGGTTGTAGTATCTTCAACAAACACATCTTTCACAGCTCCAGATTCACATGCATTTTCTTTTGGTCAAAACATAAAGTTTTAAAATCCTTTAGCTCTTTTTTGATCATAATTCTCATAGTAAACTTAGCTAAAAGCTGCTATTAACATCAATGCCACTGACAGAATGCTGTTTCCTTAAAATTTCCTCTGACATTAAGCCCATTGCCTTTAAATTAAATCTCACAGAAAGTCTCAGACATGTGCAAATTACAGCCAACTTCTCTGCCAAAATATAATAATATCAATCTTGAGTCCAATTCCTAATAGAATACTCCTTTTCCTCTGAAAACTCTTGAACACAATTCACATTCCAGTGTCATTGTGGTCTTCTGAGTTCCCACCAGAATCAACCTTTAAGCTCTGCTTTTAATATTCTAAAGTTTTTCCAACCTGGATTTCCAAACTTCTAAAAATTCTTCTCATAAACCAGTTGCACAGGATTCTGGAACACATGATTAGTCAAAGCAACAACCCCACTTCTTGGTACCCATTTTTGATTTAGTCCCTTTTCATCACTGACCAGTATACCTGACAAGAACAACTTTGAGGGGAAAAGTTTATATGGAGCTCAAATTTTCAGAGGTCTCAATCCAGAGATGGTTGACTCTAATGCTCTGAGCCTATGAAATGACAGCACATCTTGGGGAAGAGCCCAGTGAGGTAGGCTGCTCTGCTCATGGTACAGTCAGGAAGCAGAGAGAGCAAAAGAGTAGAAGGAACCATGGAAAAGATGCCTCCTTCCAGGGCAGAGCTTTATGTCAGATGAACTTATGGGTTTTTCACTTTCCCATATAAATCCTAAAACTGTCCAAAATAGCTCAGTAATCTTTAATTTCCATCCCATTTCCACTTTCATATTTTTATTAAAATCTAGAAGAGTTAAGGGATTAAAATAATGAATCTCAAAATACAGAATTTTGTTTGTAACTGAGATCACAAACATACTAAATTTTAACTCTACTGTTTGAAGGTCAAAATATGTTTCTTTTAAATTTTTGGTGTAATGTTCTCATTAATTTACCAAATATTTCACTATTTGGCATATTTATATAACCTATGTTACAGAAGAAACATCATACAGTTGATATTCTTGATCTTTTTTATCATTGTAAAAATTTATTAGTTTACAAATGGTCTCTGAAGTCCAATTTTATTATTAATTATAATATATATATGTTCCAATAAATGAGATATTACTATTAAAGCAAGATACAATATTATAAATATTACAATAAGCTGTTAATATTTTTGCACCATCTAGAACTTCTACAAGCAATTTCAATTATATTGGGTTCAGAAAGCAAATCTAACAATATTTTTAAATTTTTTAAAAAAAAATTTTTAAATGTATGGGTTTTTTCAGTTATATATGACAGCAGAATCCATTATGATATAATTACACAAATGTGGAATATATCTTATTTTAGTTAGAGTCCTTTTCTTAGGGATGTACATGGTGGTGGGATTCACTTTGTTGTTTTTATATATGTACAGGGAAAATGTAGGTCAGATTCATTTCCCTGTCTTTCCTGTGCTTATTCTCCATCCCTTTCCTCTATTACCCATTGTCTAATATATGGCAATTCTATTCTTCCCCTCAAATCTCCTCTTACTGTGGGTTAGTGTCCACATATCAAAGAAAACATTGTACCTTTGGTTTTTGATACTGGCTAACTTTGCTCAACATGATAGTTTCCAGATCCAACCATTTGGTGGCCAATACCATTGAGTAACTCTTCTTTAAGGCTGAATAATACTCTATTGTATATATACATACATATATATATATATATATATATATATATATATATATATACACCTTCTTTTCTTTATCCAATTATCTATTAAAGGGCACCTAGGTTGATTATATAGTTAAGCTATTGTGAACTGAGCTGTTATAGACATTATAGTGGCTATGTCACTATAGTACGCTGATTTTAAATTCTTTGGATATATATTGAGGACTGGGATAGCTAGATCAAATGGTGGTTCCATTCCAAGTTTTTGAGGAATATTCATACTGCTTTTCCATAGTGATTACACCAACTTGCAGTCCCACCAGCAATGTGTAAGTGTACCTTTTTTCCCACATCCTCTCCAGCATTTATTGTTACTTGTATTCTTGAAAAGTGCCATTCTGATTGGAGTGAGATGGAATCTCATTGTAGATTTAATTTGCATTTCTCTACTTGCTAGAGATACTGAATATTTTTTCATATATTTGTTGACCATGCATATTTCTTCTTCCCCGAAGTGTCTGTTCAGTGCCTTTGCCCATTTATTGACTGAGTTTTGGGTTTGTGCATTTATTCAATGAAATAATATCAGAAAATTTCCAAAATCTGAAGAATGAAATGGAAACTCAAGTACCAGAGCTTATAGGACTCCAAGTAAACAAAATTACAAAAGAACCACACCAAGGCACATTATAATGAAAATACCTAACATACAAAATAAAGACAGAATTTTAAAGGCTGTGAGAGAAAAGAATCAAATTACATTCAGGGGGAAATCAATATGGATATCAGCAGATTTTTCAGTCCAGACCCTAAAAGCTAGAAGGGCCTGGAGCAACAGTTTACAAACTCTGAAGAAAATGGATGCCAACCAAGAATCTTATACCCAGAAAAACATACCTTCAGATTTGACAACAAAATAAAATCCTTCCATGATACACAAATGCTAAAAGAATTTACAAAAAGAATTTATAAAAAGAAAGCCAGCAATACAGAACATTCTCAGCAAAATATTCCATGAGGAAGAGATGAAAAACAATGATGTAAATCAGCAAAGGGAGGAACTACCCTAAAAGAACAACCAAATAAAGGAGAAATCAAATCATGTCAAATAAATAAATGAGCCAAATGACCAGGAATATACATCATATCTCAATAATAACCCTGAATATTAATGGCCTGAACTCATCAATCAAAAGACAAGACTGGCAGATTGGATTTTAAAAAAAGCTCAAAAAATTTGCTGCTTGAAAGAGACTCATCTCATAGAAAGAGAGACCCACAGACAAAAGATGAAGGCATGGGAAAAACATACCATGTACATGGACACAGCAAAAAAGCTGGAGTATCCATCTTCATATCAGATAATGTGGACTTCAAGCCAAAATTAGTCAAAAGGGATAAAGAAGGACATTTCATACTGCTTAGGGAAGCATAAAGCAGCAAGACATCACAATCATAAATATCTATGCACAAAACTGTGGCTCATCCATATACATCAAACAAATCCTTCTCAATTCCAGAAATCAAATAGACCACAACACAATAATACTAGGTGATTTTAACACACCTCTCTCACCACTGGACAGATCCTCCAAACAAAAATTGAACAAAGAAGCCATAGATCTCAAAAACACAATCAATAATTTAGACTTAACGGACATTTATAGAATATACCATCCAACAAAGAGCAAATGAACATTCTTCTCAGCAGCACATGGATCATTCTCTAAAATAGACCATATATTATGCCACAAAACTAATATTAGCATATACAAGAAGATAGAGATACTACCTTGCATTCTATCAGTTCATAATGGATTGAAATTAGAAATAAATGACAGAGTAAAAAACAGAAACTACTCTAAAACCTGAAAATTAAATAATACGGTATTGTATGATGAATGGATAAGAGAAGATATCAGGAAGGAAATTAAAAAATTCTTAGAAATAAATGAGAACAAAGAAACAACATATCAAAATCTCTGGGACACTATGAAAGCAGTTCTTAGAGGAAAATTTATTTCATGGAGCACATTCAATACAAGAAGTAAAAATCAACAAACGACCTAACACTATGACTCAAAGCCCTAGAAAAAGAAGAACAGAGCAACAGCAAAAGTAGTAGAAGACAGGAAATAGTTAAAATCAGAGCTGAAATCAACGAAATTGAAACAAAAGAAACAAATGAAAAAAATAAATAGTTGGTTCCTTGAAAAAATAAACAAAATTTATAAACCCTTAGCAACACTAACAAAAAGAAAAGATAGAAAACCCAAATTACTAAAATTCGTAATGAACGAGGAAATATCACAAGAACACAATTAAACTACAAAACATAATTAGAAACTATTTTGAAAATCTATACTCCAACAAAATAGAAAATCTCGAAGACATCAACAGGTTTCTAGAGACATATGAATTACCTAAACTGAACGAGGAGGACATATACAACTTAAATAGCTCAATTTCAAGTAATGAAATAGAACAAGTCATCAAAAGCCTTCCAACAAAGAAGAGTCCGGGACCAGATGGGTTCTCAGCCGAGTTCTACAAAACCTTTAAAGAAGAGCTCATTCTAATACTTCTCAAAGTATTTCATGAAATAGAAGAGGAAGAAACCCTCCCAAACTCATTCTATGAAGCCAATATCACCCTGATACCTAGACCAGACAGAGACACATCGAGGAAAGAAAATTTCAGACCAATATCCTTAATGAACATTGATGCAAAACTTCTCAACAAAATCTTAGCAAATTGCATATAAAAACATATTAAAAAGATAGTGCATCATGATCAAGTGGGTTTTACCCCAGGAATGCAAGGTTGGTTCAACATCCAGAAATCAATAAATGTAATTCACCATATCAACAGACTTGAAGTCAAGAATCACATGATTATTTCGATAGATGCAGAAAAAGCATTCAATAAAATACAGCATCCCTTCATGCTCAAAACACTAGAAAAATTAGGGATAGTGGGAACATTCCTTAACATTGTAAAGGCCAACTATGCTAAGCCCATGGCCAATATCATTCTAAATGGTGAAAAACTGAAAGCATTCCCCCTAAAAACTGGAACAAGGCAGGGATGCCCTTTTTCACCACTTCTATTCAACATTGTCCTTTAAACTCTAGCCAGAGCATGATACAGACCAAGGAAATTAAAGGGATACAAATAGGAAAAGAAGAACTCAAACTATCCCTATTTGCTGATGACATGATTATATATTTACAGGAACTTGGAAATTCCACCAGAAAACTTTTAGAACTCATAAGTGAATTCAGTAAAGTAGCAGGATATATGATTAATGCTCATAAATCCAATGCATTTTTATACATAAGTGATGAATCTTCAGAAAGAGAAGCTAGGAAAACTACCCCAATCACAATAGCTTCAAAAAAAAAAAAATAAAATAAAATACTTGGGAATCAATCTCACAAAAGAGGTGAAAGACCTCTACAATGAGAACTATAGAACACTAAAGAAAGAAATTAAAGAAAACCTTAGAAGATGGAAAGATCTCCCATGTTCTTGGATAGGCAGAACTAATATTGTCAAAATGGCCACACTACCAAAAGTGCTAAACAAATTCAATGCAGTTCCAATTAAAATCCCAATGACGTACCTTACAGAAATAGAGCAAGCAATTATGAAATTCATCTGGAAGAATAAGAAACCCAGAATAGCTAAAGCAATCCTTAGCATGAAGGGTGAAGCAGGGGGTATCGCGATACCAGATCTTCAACTATACTACAAAGCAATAATAACAAAAACGGCAAGGTATTGGCACCAAAATAGACAGGTAGATCAATGGTACATAATAGAGGACATGGACACAAACCCAAATAAATACAATTTTTTTTTCTCATACTAGACAAAGGTGCCAAAAATATGCAATGGAGAAAAGATAGCCTCTTCAACAAATGGTGCTGGGGAAACTGGAAATCCATATGCAACACAATGAAACTAAACCCCTATCTCTCCCCCTGCACAAAAATCAACTCAAAATGGATCAAGGACCTTGAAATCAAACCAGAGACCCTGCATTTTATAGAAGAAAAAGTAGGTCCAAGTCTTCAACTTGTTGGCTTAGGATCAGACATTCTTAACAGGACTCCCATAGCTCAAGAAATAAAAGCAAGAATCAATAACTGGGACAGATTCAAACTAATAGCTTTCTCTCAGCAAAGAAACTATCAGCAATGCAAGGAGAGAGCCTACAGAGTGGGAGAAAATCTTTGCCACTAATTCTTCAGATAGAGCACTAATTTGTAGGATATATAAAGAACTCAAGAAACTCAACAAAAAGAATACAAATAACCCAATCAACAAATAGGCTAAGGATATGAACAGATGTTACTCCCTGATGGGCAACAAGGTCCAATATACCTCCTCCGGGCCCCCCAGAGGAGAATACGGGGCCGAGCATGATGATAAGTGTCAGTGGCAAAGGAAACACACCAGAGCCGGGAGGTCTGTCAGCACATGAGGCACAGCAGGAATCTCATTTATTGAGGAAATCACAGAGCTTTTATGTAGGGTGGAGGCTAGGCGGGAACCAATCAGCTTAACACGCGGGTGACAGTCCCATAGGACTATATGGCAAGCACGAGCTGATCACGTTCAAGGAACTGTTGTTAACCAATCCCTGATGGTGGTCCAATTTATTGTCATTAACTATTGAAACCGCTTTTGAAGCCTTGATCTTGCTCACTTGCCAGGGAGTAAGGAGTCAGCCTGAGTTAGTTAACGTGTCATTAGTTCCAACATTTCCCCCTTTTTTGTTTTATATTAAGGGTGTGTCTGTCTTAGGTTGTTCCTGGGAGGGTCTTACCCATCATGGAACATCACCCTAGCAGTTTGGGGGTCTGCCTTACTTGAAGGTGTGCCTGTCTTAGGTTGTCCTCCTCTGAGGATCTTACCCGTCATTGACTACCACCTTAGCACTTCAGGCAGGCCCCTCAGGAGGAGCAGGGCTTAAGGGAGAGACACTTAGACCCCAGTGTCCTGATACGAGCGATCCATGATCCTATAGGGCTCCCAATCATCATTATGAAGGGCGGTATAATGCTGTTGGACCACCATGAGCTGCACAGACTTAGCCTGGCTTTTCAGGAAATGGATAAGCTTATTGATTATGCAAGGCCCAAAGGTGAACACAAGGATAATGGTGATTAGCGGTCCCCTAAGCGGGAGGAGGTAGGGGAGCCACCCGTGTAACCCAGTCCAGAGGAAATTAGAGTGCAGCTCGCTCCTACAATGTTCCAGATCTTCTTGTATGTTTTTGATTTTATCTTGTACAATGCCAGAGTGGTTGGCGTAGAAACAGCACTCTTCACCAAGGAATAGGGAAAGCCCTCCTTCCTTTGCTGTTGCAGGACAACAGCGGCCAAGGAATCAAGTTGAGCCTGTAGATCTAAGATGGTAGAGCTGCAAAGTTCAATGTTAGGAGCTCTGTGTAGCTCTCAAGGAAGTCCACTGTCCAGAGTCATGAGGTCAGAGACCCTAATCTTAATCACTGTTGTCCCATTTTTGCTGCTGCGCATTACACACTTTCTTAAATGTCATTTTAAGCAGTTTACACATATTGACTCCTGAGTCCATATGAACATTAGTTAACACAATTTAACATTATATCTAAAACATGAATTAAAGAAAGGCTGAGAGAGCTTTTAACTTTAACCTTTAAACAAATCAGGCTCTAACTTTTAGAAATACATTTACACTTAAAATTTTTATCTTGGTGTAAAAAGTAACAAATTTTACATATACCCTATTGATAACAGGTCCTATAATAGAACATCAAATAATAGGTTTACCATTACAAACAAGTTTAATTTGGATACTAGCAGCTTGATAAATTTTCTGCTTTAAAGGCTTGTATACCTGGAAAATATGAACATATTTAATATACAAAAAATAATGTTTAAATATGTTACCCCATGGAATAACTTTGTAAATTAATCATATATCTCTAACAAACATGTTTGAGTAATCCCATACATGTCAACTCTAATTCACTTATTTTTGTAAAAACCAAGATATCAGACAAGTGTAAAAAAATACAAGATGTCAGAGAAGTGTAAACAGTATTTGCCATCTCTTTCCTGTTGAAGAAAAGTCCTAGAAAAATTGATGCTAGACATTTTATAAACATCAACATTTTATTAGTTTGACCACCTAGACACTTTTGAGTTAATTTTAAAGACATATTACTTCTATTAGCTTACCCAATTTAAATTGAACCTTTTTAAATCACGTGAATCAAAAATATTGGGATCCATTTTTAAATTTTAATTTTAGGAGCGCTCAGTTTTGATACAGACAAAACATGACATCAGACAGCACAACATACAAATAACAAAAAACCAAAGGCCTCGTAAATTTATAGGTGAATCTCCATTGCAATGTAACATGTTCAAAAACTCTAGTTGAATAAAAAAATAGAACTGATCAAAAAACGTCATGAGCTCAAAAAAATGTAGAATTCAAAAAGAACAAGAGTCCTGAAAAAATGATACGGCCGTTAATTACTTTAGTAAAGCATCATAAAATTTACTTTTGCTGGAGTTTAGATAAGACTCTTTTTGTTCCTTTTTTTTTTTTCTTTTTTTTTGGACTGGTCTCCTACTAAGCATTCTGGCTTCCTCCATTTACATTTCAATGTAAGCCTTGACTGAGATCTGGAAGGAGCTGACAGGTTTTAGCAGAAACTTTGTGCCTAGGGCATTTTAACCCTTTTTCCTGGTTCAATTCAGGTTTGGAAGCAGTAAATTGTGAAACAATTATCTCCCACTACTTCTGGGGAATGGGGCTACTATATCATACTCCTTACTGGGGCATGCCACTGATGGTTGGGCTGGTTATTCCCTCCACACCGGCGTGTGTGGGACCTTGTGGCAGGAGGACTAGGTGGACTGGGCTGGGGCAAAGTTGGAGGAGGAGGAGGGATTAAGAGGGGGAGAAGAAGGAGGCCTTCAAGTTTGCAGGAAGAGCAGAAAAGCGCAAGAAAGAAGAGACTTGAAGATAAGGAATCCCTTTCCATCTGCCCGCTTGCTTGCGGAAGCTGTGTGCCAATATCTGTGGTAGCCACAATCCACCTTCTCATGAAGCGATCTTTCATCCCTGCACAGGCCAATTTGTGATCGGTAGTCATTCCTTCCCAAACTAACATTTTAACATTTACCAGGAAGGCCATACAGGGAGGGGGGAGGTTAGAGTCAGTGAGTTCTTGCCCAGTATCATAAAACGGCCGCCGGGGTTCCCGCCATCCAGAGGCAGCGGCTCTTTGGACAGAACTTGGAGCCCCCTTTGGGAGGTCCTGGAGAGAAGCAGGCCTTAAGGGCGGATAATGTAGGGCAGACTCCCGATGGGGGACTCTCCCCTAAACTGATTTCCCTCTTCCTAACAAGTTGTTCTACACAATCCCATGTGGACCAGTCAAACAAGTTTGCTTCATGCAGCCAAGGGGCTGCCTTAGTGAGGGCCTTCCAGGTCTGAAAAGTCTCGCTATCTGAGAGTTCCAATTCTCTACTTCTAAGGAGAATCCTAAGGGAGTCAAGGGATGGGTCAGACTTGGAATTGGACTATCCCATATTTTATGGGAGTACACTTACCCAGAGTCCAATTGGCCTGTCAGCGACTTCGTGTTCCTCACACGGGGCACCAGTGGTTGCTCCCTGACAGGCAACAAGGTCTGATATACCTCCTCAGGGCCCCCCTGAGGAGAATACGGGCGGAGAAGGATGATGAATGTCGGTGGCAAAGGAAACACACCAGAGCCAGGAGGTCTGTCAGCGCACGAGGCACAGCAGGAATCTCGTTTATTGAGGAAATCACAGAGCTTTTATGTAGGGTGGAGGCTAGGCGGGAACCAATCAGCTTAACACACAGGTGAGAGTCCCATAGGACTATATGGCAAGCATGAGCTGATCACGTTCGTGGAAGTGTTGTTAAGCAATCCCTGATGGTGGTCCGATTTATCGTCATTAACTACTGAAACCGCCTTTGAGGCCTTGATCCTGCTCACTCAGCAGGGTGTAAGGAGTCAGCCTGAGTTAGTTAATGTGTCATTAGTCCCAACAAACAGACACTTCACAGAAGAAGATCTACAAGCAATCAACAAACATATAAAAAAATGTTCAACGTCTTTAGTAATAAGAGAAATGCAAATAAAAACTACCCTAAGATTCCATCTCACCCCAATTAGAATGGTGATTATTAAGAATACAAGCAACAACAGGTGTTGGTGAGGATGTGGGGAGAAAGGAACACTCATACATTGCTGGTGGGGCTGCAAATTAGTGCAGCCACTCTGGAAAGCAGTGTGGAGATTCCTTATGAAACTTGGAATGGACCCACCATTTGATCCAGCTATCCCACTCCTTGGCCTATACCCAAAGGACTTAAAATCAGCATACTACAGAAATACAGCCACAACAGTGTTCATAACTGCTCAATTTATAATAGCCAGATTGTGGAACCAATGTAGATGCCCCTCAATTGATGAATGGATAAAGAAACCGTGGTGTATATATATATATATATGTACAAGTCAAGGAAGGAGTGTATTTCAACATGCAGACTCCTCTAACATGTTCTACCAGCTTGTGTCACAGGTCAGAATAAACACGAAGGTAACTGTATTATCCAAGCTTTTCTCATTAGGAGACATTAAAATCAAATAAAATCCTCTATTTTAAAAAATCTTAGCAAGAAAATAAACCTGAATTTCTATAAAACAGACACTACAACAACTGTGAAGTTAAATGATTCATATCCCCCATTTTATGTTTTATGAAAATTACACGTAATCCTAGGCATTCAGATAATTGAATTCTCTCTGAACATGCTTTTAATTTTCTTCCATCTCTATTCCTTTACCCTCTCCTTCTTTCACTACAAAGAATCTTTAAAATTCTCCCTTCTATCCCCCACCTTTATTTTAATTCTGTTTTTCTTTTTTCACTCTATTTTTTCTGTCTAATCCCTTTACTTGATGCAAGTTAGTACGTTGTCATGAATACTTATTCTTGTCGTTCTATTCAAAATTCTCATTCGTGTTCCTCTTTAGTGAACAGACTTGTAGAGATAAGTAACAATAGCTTGCATAGCACATGTTGAGATATGTTTGGCTTTTACATTTCCAATGTTACTGGAAGTTATGTTTGTTTAAAAGCAGCTCAAGTGGGGCTGGGGATATAGCTCAGTTGGTAGAGTGCAAGCACAAGGCCCTGGGTTCAATCCCCAGTACCGCAAAAACAAAGCAAAACAAAACAAAACAAACAAACAAACAAAAAAACAGCTCAAGTGATTGAATTTTACACTATTATACAGATAAGCTATGTTGAATCTAACATGTACCCCTAGCCAGGGCTTATTATTGATTACTCATTAAATGACTTCCATATAAAATAGAAATATGAAACCATCTCAGAAGATGCACAGACATATGACCTTTGATGATATATAGAAACAGAACAATGGCACATGTGCAAAAGTTTGTAATGCCCCAATCATTGTACCATCAGATATTGATGGGGATGAAGTTTCAGACAAATAATTCAAAAAGCTATTGGATTAAATGATCAATGAACTAAAAGCATAACTAAGGAATAAACAAAAAGAAAAAAAACAGAGGAAGTGAAAAAACTTTTCTATGAAAAAGTAGAAATTTGGAAAAAACAAGTACACAAACACAAATCCTAGAAATAAAAAAAAGAATTGAATGAGAAGTGAAATCCTAGAAATCAAATAAAAATTCTGTTGCAAACTCACCAGTACATTAGACCACGTAAAAGACAGATTTTCAGGATTTGAAGATGAAATATATGAATGTGAAAACACAGTCAGAAATAAGCAAAAGAATATAAGGATCCATGTTTAAAATATACAAGAAAACTGGGACATTAAGAGACAAAGAACATTAAGGACCAAAGAAGGACTTGAGATACAAGATAATGGCATGGACAATCTTTTCAATGAAATAATAATGATAATGGTGATAGTATGTATGCCTCAAAAGTCAGTACAGGTAATTACATAAAACAAACTATTTGACATTAAGACTCAGAGAGATCCCTATACAATAATTCTGGGATATTTTAGTGCACTTTTCTCCTTATTAGATATGTCATCTAGACAAAATTCAGCAAACTCTTAAGACCTAAAATAAATTATAAGTCAAAATAAACTAACAAGTATCTATAGACTATTCCACTCAACAATATTTGAATTTAACTTCTTCTCAGCTACCCATGGAACATTCTTCAAAACAGATCATAAGTTAAGACACAAACCAATGCTTACCTTATACTGAAGCATCAATATAACAAACTTACAATATAATCCCTTGCAGTTTATCAGAACACAATGGAATAAAATAAAATTGGGTATCAACAGAGAGAAAAACAAAAGAAATTGCATTAACACACAGATTGAACAAAATACACTTTGCAAAGATGAATGGATTATAGAGGAAATAAACAATAAATTTATGAAATCCTAGACACAAATGAGAATAGAGATGCCACATACCAGAATCTCCAAGATGCTATGAAAGTGATCTAAGAGATAAGTTCATAGCTATGAGTGACTTCATAAATGAATCATAAAGATTCCAGATAACCTAACAATGCATTACTAAGAATTATGAAAAAAATGACAAATCAATTCCAAAATCAGCAGAAGGAATGAAATAGGTAAGAAAAGATGCAAGATTCATTAAACACAAAATAAAAATAACAAAATGAATTAATGGTTCTTTGAAAAGATTAAGATTGACAAGTCTGTTGATAAATGTACCAAAAAGACAGGACAAAAGTTAATAAATTGAAGGAAAAAAATGAGATATTACCATAGACATTTTAAAAATTCAGATGGTCATTATGGAATCCTTTGAATATCTATATGCTCTCCCATGTTCTTTGATAGGCAAAAAAATTGCAAAAATGGTTATCTAACTAAAAGTAAAATACACATTAATTGCAACTCCCATGAAAATAATAGACATATTTCATAGAATTGGAAAAAACAATCTTAAAATTTATATGCAAGAATAAAAGGGCAAGAATATTCTAAGCAATTCTGGTCATTAAAAGCAATTCTAGAGCTACCACATCCCCTGACTTCGAATTATACTACAGAACCATGGTAACAAATATAGAAAGGCACTGGATAAAAACAGACATGTAGAACAATGGATCCAAAGACAAACCTTTATATATATATAGTCATCTGATGCTTGATAAAGGAGCCAAAACATACATTGGAGAAAAAAATCTTTTTAAGAAATGGCATTGGGAAAACCAGATGTCCACATGTAGAAGAGTTTAACTTGATCCCTATCTCTTACTCTAACCAAAACTGAACTCAAAGTGGATCAAAAGTCTAGGAGTTTGATTAGAAACACTGCAACTGATAGAATAAAAAAGGGTCAACACTCCAAAATATAGGCACAAGAATCAATTTACTTAATAAACTTCCTAAAGCTCAGAAAATAATACCGAGAATCAATAAATAGAATAGCATCAAACTTAAAATGTTCTTCATAGTAAAGGAAACATTTAAGAGTGTGAAGAGAAAACTTACATAATGGGAATAAAGCTATCCAAGCTACTCTTTTGATAGTGGATTAATATACAGAATATATAAATAACAGAAAACTTGACAGTGAACATAAATAACCCTATCAAAAAATGGTCAATTGAACTAAACAGAAATTTCTCAGAAGATATACAAATGGCCAAGACATACATGAAAAAGTGCTCAACATCTTTAGCATTCATTGAATGCAAATTCAAAAACTACATTAAGGTTGCATCTTATTCCAGTTAGAATGGCATAAAAGATAATAAATGCTGGTGAAGATGCAGAGAAACAGGAATATTTATACATTGTTGTTGGGATGGCAAATTAGTACAACCACTAAGGAGGTCAATATCGAGGTTCCTCAAAAGACAAGGAGTAGGAACATCATAAGACCCAGCTATTCTAGTCCTTTGTATCCCTGGGATAAGTCCTTGGTGTCCTTTCTTATCCTAAGGAATTGAAGTTAGCATACTATAGTGATTCCTGCACACCCATGTTTATAGCAGCACAATTATCAAACCAAGTTATAACATCAACTCATGATGATATTAGAGTGGCCATTTTATAACACCAACCTGGATGTTCACCAACTGATAAATAGATAAAGAAAATGTGAGATACACACACACACACACACACACACACACACACAATGAACATTTACTCAGCCATAAAAAAGAATGAAATTACAGTGACTAATAAAGTTTGGGAATATCTTGCTAAGTTGAATAAGCCATACTCAGATAGTTAAGGATAATATATTTTACCTCAAATGCAGAAATAGAAAGAAAAAAATGGATAAAGGAAAGAGACCTCATGAAAATGGAAATGAGACCAAAAGAGAAGAGAAAGAAGATTGAAGAATGGTGGATGTGAGGGAAAGGGAATGTAAGGAGGAATGAAAAGGACCTTTAAATGCTATGTGCCTGTGCACATATATCACAATGAATCCCCACTATTATGTATAACTAGAATGTACCAATAAAATTTTTAAAATAAATAAAATTAAAATTTAAAATATGTCAAAATGAACTCCACTACTATGTATAACTAGAATGCACTAAGAAAACTGTTATCATAGAAATATCTTATGAAACAATTGGATAGTAAAGTTCAAAAGACTAAAATTGTATCACTACCTCACATTATATTATTAACATCTAAATGTAAAAAATAGAACTGTAAAATTTAAAACATAGAAGTAGAAATTTGTGAATTTAGATTAAGTAGTGGTTTCTTAGATGTCATAGTAAAAACTAAAGTGAATAAATAAATAATCTGATTATATCAAAATTTTAAAAAATTTTTCCACAGAATCCATATGAAAATGAAAGGACAACTGAAACAATGAGATAAAAAATTTGCATTATATACTGGTAAGAGAGTAATATCTAGAGCATATATAGAACATTTACAGTGTATTAAAAGGACAAAGGATAAGCAACCTATTTTAAAAATGTCCAAATAATTTTAAAAAACATTTCTAAGAATAAGATATGCAAATGACCAAAATGGCCATGAAAAGATTCTAAATAACCACTCCTAGTATGTGTTTTATGCTGTGTAACATGGTGGAAAAATGGAGGGCATCTGAGTGCATATGGAAGAGACAAAACAAGGTTAATAGCATCATTTTTTAACTACCCACTATTGAGGTAATTGATCCAGTACCCTTAGAATTACTAGGTACCATGATAAAGGCATTAATCCCTCCTAAATACCCTATTATCTCATAAATGCCCCATTTACTATGCCTCAAAATGGCACTCAAACATCATCATGAGTTTAAGAAAGAGAAAAAAGATACTCAAGTCATTAAAGGGAGAGAACATCACAACTAGATAAAAAGGTGAAATTTATTCACTTCAATTCATTGCTTTAATTTTGAGTAAGTCTACCTACAAATCTATGTTGCTTTTCACACTCTCATACCTGTGTTCTAAATGAAGTTTTCATGCAAAGAAGGCATTCAGTTATATAATTGCATCCATGAAACTGGATATTTGTGAAATACCAAAATAATTTATATAGCTGACAGATCAACAAGGCTATTTTCCTTTGTAATAACAAAGTATGCTCTAAATCAATTTCTATCATAATAAAACTAACAGTATCATTTCCCTTGTATTTATCTCTGTCTCCTAATTTAGAAATGCAGGTAGCTAAGATCAATGTTGTTTTTGTTGTTTGTTGTTTTTTTTTTGGGGGGGGGGTGGGGGTGTACTGGGGATGGAAATGAGGGGCACTTAATTACTGAGCTGCATCCCCAGCCCTTTTTCATATTTTATTTAGAGGCAGGATCTCACTGAATTTTTTAGGGCTTTGCTAAGTTGCTGAGGCTGCTTGGCAATCCTCCTGCCTTAGCTTCTGAGTGGCTGGGATTACAGACATGCCCTACCATGCCCAGCTCAATGGTCTTTATTAACTTAAATCATGATGCAAATCCAGAAAGGAGTATGGTATCAACTTGAAATCTACATGATTTTTAAAAGTCTATGATACAATATTATTAGGTACATGCAACTTCCAAGATGTAGAAACAATTTAAATGGCAACATATGAATGGCTATAAAAAAATCATGTTATAGAAATATAATGGAGTATTATTTGTTCTAAGAAAAAGAAAAAAAAAAAAAAACAAGGGAATTCTGCAATACGTAACAGCATGGAAAATCCTTAGAGACATTATGTGAAGTGAAATATAAGCCAGTTACAGAAGGAAAAATTATACATTATTTCATTTATATGATGCATCTAAAATAGTGAAATTCATTGAATAAAACAGTAGAAGAGTGATTACCAGGAAGGGGAAGAAAAAGGAAAAATAAAGCTACTAGTCAAAAATTTTTATCTATTCAGGATACATAAGCTCTAGAGATCTGTTGCCCAACCTTATAATTTGCAATAATGTTTTATAGACTTAATTTTTAAGAGAGTATATCTCATTTTAAGGGTTCTTAGTACAATAAAAGAAATTTAATGAAAATAGAATGAAATTTTATAAACAAAAAAAGACATAGCCATATTCACAACTTAAATTCCATTAAGTAGCTTTTCAGAATCATCACTTTCTAGAGTCATCAGTCTTAAAATAAAATGCAGAAAATATCTTTGGTATTATTAGAAGGTAAGATAGCTGAACAAAATATTGGATGTGTAGTTAATTTTAAGTTCCAATAAACAATAATTTTTTTGTCTGGTATAAGTATCTCCTGGGACATATTTATACTAAAAAAATCTAAAATTCAGAATAGTTTTTGAAATTTAGAAGGATATCTAATATTTTGATTTTCCAAATTCAGCAACCCTGAGTGTTGAGTTTAAATTTTTCAATGTATTTGTATGTCTTTTTAGGTCTTGTGAGATCTTCAATCTGCCATCTGAAATGTCACTGTTTTTTGACCATAAAAATTTTCACATTATCTTCATTTTAATGTATCAGAAGTTTTTCCAGGACAAATGGCATAACTTATTTGAAAAAACAAAACACTTTTGTCATATGCAAGGGTAAAATTTATTTAACTCCTTTTATAAATGTAAACTCAAAATCCATGTTTCAAGCAAAATATTTTTTGAAATTTAAGTAAAATACTATTCTACCACCACAACAAATGAATGAGATTGTTTTATATCAGAAAATCAGTTTGAGGTATTCAACTATGAACATATTGTAGCAATATTTTTCTACCCAAGGAAACCACAGGCATAAAGTGTTGACTTGGGAGAAGGAAGTGGCAAATCAAGTCCAAGAGTTGTTTAGAAACCATCAAGTGGCAAAGAAGTACTGGGCCATCCCTGTGCGTGTGCATGTCCCTGTGCCCTCAGCAGGAGTTGTGGATATGCCCATCATCCAGAAGGAGGTGCAAGACCAGCAGCAACATCACAAGATGACTCTGCCCACTGGGCAACCTCATGGATGGAGGGAAGATGGTGAAAGTGCACACCAACCAGAATGCCCATGTTGCTGTAACTCAGTACCAGGTGCTAAGCAGAACTCACTCCTCTACCCTCATGGAGCTCCAATGTGTTACTGTAGTGAACTTTGAGTTCACCTGTGTTTTGGATTTGATTGCTCAGTCCTTGGTGAACACAAGTACTCAGACTGGAACAGGTTGCCCTCCAGAGGCTTTATGTTGGCATTCTTAAGAATTTGAGGCTGAATCAGTTGAAGGTCCCACACATCCCCTTTCATCCGCAAGACCACCAGCTGATCTTGCCTGTTGTGGAGTCCAGGAAGAAGGAACTCTATTTGATCCGCAGGCTTCCTAGCTTTTTTGTACATTCTCTGCACTGTCTGAGTTTAGAGAAGCCAAATTAGGATGACAATGGGGGTGAGTGAAGCTGGGCATCTGAGAGCACAGTGAAGACTTTAGGGCAATTTGCCCCCTGAACTCTCCATTGTTTTATGAACTCTTTTAACTTCTCACTTGGAACATACTCCAGAAGATCCAGGTAGAATAAATTAAAGAAACTCATCTGAGTCAGAGCTTCTAATGGAGAATAAAATCCATTCACTGAGAGTTTGGTCATGCTGTGAAAAAGCCTGCTGTAAATTTATCCACCACAGGGTCTCCTTGCCAGGATACAAGAGAGAGCAGGACCAGGGAGATTAGTGCAGTAATGGGAAAAGGAGAACTAAAGGACACAATCTGTGGTCAGGAACTATTTTCATCCCACAGAAGCTCTTGAGCTATCAGGAAGATTCTTGTCATTGTAAAGAACATAATGGCTAAACACATATTATGGAAACAAGGAATTCTTTTCAGCTATCCCATGGATCTCTCACTGCAATAGTGATTATGGAGTATAAGAAGGAAGTAAGTTTTCAGGGTCTGGTTGGAGTGGGGCATTGGATGAGAAAGCAGGTGTAAATGGCAGGCAGATAAAATAAACGAGAGAAGCTGGCAGGGTGTAAATCAGTGGTGAGGTCAACAAACCAAGCAGCACACACTGTTTTAACAATTGTTAACTCCAGGTGGTTGTTGCCCTGTGGGAGCATATTTTCTGATTTGCTTTTTCAGATAATCAGGAAATCTAGATATTTACATGAAATTTCCTAATCCATTGACAGATAAATAAAAAAAATGTAAAAAGGCAGTTAGTCTAGCATGTTTGCAGAATGAATTTTGTCCGCAGGTTTCTAGTTAGCGATCTATGCTTAATGAATAGTATAGAAGTTTGGGGAAAGACGTCATCTTAAAAGTTTTGGATTAGCAGTTGGCATTTCAGTTGCCTATACTATATGTCCTTTCTAGACCAGGCAAAAACTTTGGTTAATCCATAAATATGTGATTATAAGGGAGCTGCCATTTAAAAAATCTTTGTTTTGGAAGCAAGCTTCCTCTTCTTAGTTCTCAGGAAAGAAGTGGCCATGTGAAACAAATTTTCTTGACCTCCCTGCTCATTTGATATCATTCACTTCTCTTCTTGCTTCTTACACACAGTTCAATCTTATACATAGATATGTTGCACACTACTTTGGACTGAGCTGATACTTGGAGTGACAACATCATTGAAGGGAGAAGCCACAGAAGAGCTTTTATATGTTACATCTGTATCTAAGTTGCCCCTTCTATTCATGGTTTCTCATTCTACAGTTCCATTTAACCTGTGCTCAATCACAGTTTGAAAATATTAGATGGAAATTTTTAGAAATAATTCCTATGTTTTAAATTGCACACTATTCTGAGTAGCAGAATAAAACTCTTCCACTCTCCCTCTCCATCCCACTTGGGATGTGAATCATCACATTTCCCAGTGTATTCGTGTTGTATAAACTACCTGTCTAGTCACTTAGTAACTCTCTCAGTTATCAGATAACCTGTCTCAGTATCACAGTGAGGGTGTTCAAGTAGCATTTTTACTTGCAATAAAACATTCACATAAGTTTACAAATATATATATTTTCCTACCCAAAATCATTATTTGAATTGTCTATTTTAGTAACATGTCCCTGAACGTCAATCATTTCTAAGCATTTTCCTACTCACATACGTATTTGCAAGAAACTCCAAAGATCATTTCAGACTTCATTTCAGACCGTACTCTTGACCTGTACATAGTTATCCACTTTGCCTTCCTTTTAAATATTTAACTTCTAGATTACATTGTGTAGCTCTCTCATCTAAGAACTTATCACTCCTCAAACGCCTATCTTGACACATGGGTTACTTTATTCACACAAAGTTTTACTCTCTGGTACTTATATAGGTTAAATAATCTTAACAGAGGAACAGTTAAAAAATTAAAACGTCATAGAGACTAAGAGCAAGAAGTGTCTGTGGGGTTTTATTATGCTAAATAGGAAATATCTTGGTAGCCACATTTTTATTTACTGGGCAATCTCTTTTCAGTTTTGTTCTTTTTCTGTAGGTATCATTTTATTTTATCCACAGAAATGATATGTTTAAGATCCCTTCACTAAATCCAGAAGGAAGAAGATGGCAGACTAGAAGGAGACTGCATTCCTTGTCACTCAGCGACTCAGGAATCAAGAAGAGAAAATAGGGTTTTTCTATAAGGCAGCCATCGCTTAGGCTGATCCCCTGTTCACCCCACCCCACATTGGTCCACCGCAGTTGCTCACCATTTGCTAGCAGATTGCCTGCCGTTTGTCCACAGATCACCCTCCATTTGCCCACTGATAGCTTGCTAATCACCCACTATTTGCCCATTTGCCTGTCTTTTGCCTGCCCATTGCCCACAGCCCACGTTTCACCCACCCATCATTGCCCATCGCCCACCATTTGCCTGCAGACTGCCTGCCATTTACCCACGGATCACCAGTTGCCCATTGCCTGCTACTGCTTGGAGGTCCATTGTCAGGATATTTGCAGATTTTGTTACGTGCAGTCACTGCCATCTTGGGACACTTGCCAGAGCCTGGGAGTCCAGGGCCAAGGGGCCTGCAGGTTTGCTGCCACCACCATGTCAGTCTCAGTCTGGGGATGCTGGCCAGGGCCTGGAGATCTATTGTCAGGGTACCCAAAGGTCTGGTTGCACCTGAGGTCTTCCTCCTGGGTACGCCAAGTATCCACCATCTGTCTGACTCTTTACAAGCTCCTCTGTGTTAGACTATCTCTGGTGGTCTCTCTGCGAGTTGCAATGACTTTGAGATCTTGGGACTGCAGTAAGGCAGAGCCTGGGGAATCAGAAGCCCAGGTCCATCAGATTGCAGCTGGGTCTGCATGGGCCAATCTGGGTATGGAAAGCTTGTAGAAAGGCAAAGAATGGGGACATCTTCCTAGGAGGAGCACAGGTTGGAGAAACTGGAGAGAACTGAACTCTCACCAGCTCAGTAAGTCCTGAAGTGTGCAAGGAAGAAAGGGGCTGGTTATAATGGGTAGGAAGACTGGAAGAGAGTGTGAGAGCATCTTGCTATCTGCTCACCCTGCCAACTGGTCTGGCACCCACCAGACTGGAACTAACATTAAACTTCAGATAACCCCACCTAACCAACAGAGAAGGGAAGCTAAGAAAATTTTCGAAAGCCAACAGAAGCGATTGACAATTTTCCATAGAGACTTCCCATTTCTTTTACCCCTCTCACTCCCATCTCTACCATCTTTGAATCCAAATATTTTTCATGCATCAATTTATTGAAGAATGGGATGTCTGAATAGTGTATTATAGTTTTGTTGTGTATTCTTATATTTTTATCTTTTTAAAAAATCTATATATATTCTTTCTCTCACCTGCCTCCCTGAATTCTCTTTCTCACCTCTCTCATACTTATAGCAAATCTCTATTAATTCTTCAATCACTCTTTGTAAAAATTTTTTTTTTAGTTAAAGATGTACACAACACCTTTATTTTATCATCTATTTCTATGTGGTGCTAAGGATCAAGCCCAGTGCCTTATATGTGCCAGGCAAGCACTCTACCATTGAGCCACAGCCACAGGCCCCCTCCTTCACTCTTACTATAAATTTTTACCTCTATCTTCTTTCCTTCACCCTCATCCCACACTACTTTTTCAATTATTTCAAATTATAAACACTTTTAACAAACTTACTGTTTCTGTTGTAGACAATAATTAAACACATCATTTCTGTTTATAGTGACAAAATTGTAGACATCTTAATAGGAGCCATTTGGTTTAAGGTTGTATATTGTTTGCATTGAGTGTTGTTAATATTGATCTCCCCCTTAAAGGTGATGTACTGGAAGACTTCAGGGACACAATAAGATTATAGGCAGGAACTCTACTGCCTCAGATTCATACCACTAGATGGGAAGACACACAAACAACATAAAAAAACAAGGGAAGAAAGTGCCTCAAACAAACCAAGATGTACCAACATTATAATCCATAGACAACATAGTAGAAGAAATGTCAGAGAAGGTACATTGTTAGATTGATCTTTGAAATAAAGGTTGGTATCAGAGAGAAAATACAGGAAGTGAAAGATCACTTCTAAAAAGTGGCAGAGATTATAAAAAGGAATCAAGCAGAAATCCTCGAAATGAAGGAAAAACTAAACCAAATTAAAAATTCAATGGAACGTATCAACAACAGACTAGACCACTTGGAATACAGAACCTCAGACAATGAAGACAAAATACATACTCTTGAAAATGAAGTTGATCGCACAGAGAAGATGGTAAGAAACCGTGACCAGAACTTCCAAGAAATATGGGATAACATGAAAAGACCAAATTTAAGATTTGTCAAGAAAGATGAAGGTGTGGAGATACAAACCAAAAGAATGCACAATCTTTTCAATGACATAATATCAGAAAATTTCCCAAATCTAAAGATGAAATGGAAAATCAACTCTTACTATAGAGAGAGTCTTACACTCTCTCTATAGTAAGAGTTACAGGACCCTAAATGCACAAAATGACAGCAGACCAACACCAAGTCACATTATAATGAGAATGACTAACATAAAGAATAAAGATAGAATTTTAAAGGGTGTGAGAGAAAAAAAGTCAAATTGCATATATGGGGAAACCAATTGGGATCTCATCTGATTTTTCAACCCAGGCATGGGTTGCCAAACAAGAATTTTATATCCATTAAAATTAAGCTTCAAATTTGAAGATGAAATAAAAACCTTCTGTGATAAAAGTTAAAAAGGATTCACAATGAGAAAGCCTGCACTACAGAACATTCTCAGCAAAATATTCCATGAGAAGGAAATGAAAAAAAAAAAAAAAAAAAACAATGAAAAACAACAAAGAAAGGAACTATACTAAAGGGAAAACTAATCAAAGAAGAAACTAAAGTTAAAAACCATAAATAAACCAAAATGACCAGGAATACAAATCATATCTCAATAATAACCCTCAATGTTGAAGTCTTAACCCTATCAATAAAAAGACATAGACTGGCAGATTTGATTTTAAAAAAAGAATGAACAATATACTGTCTTCAAGAGACTCATCTCCTAGAAAAAGACATCCACAAAATCAAGAATACAAGCAATAATAAGTGTTGGCAAGGATGTAGGAAAAAGGTACACTCATACATTTCTGTTGGGACTGAAAATTGGTGCAATGACTCTCGAAAGTAGTATGGAGTTTCCTCAGAAAACTTGGAATGGAACCATCATTTGACCCAGCTATCCGACTCCTCGGTTTATACCCAAAGGATTTAAACTCAGCATACTACAGTGATGCAGCACCATCAATGTTCATAGCAGCTCAATTCACAATAGCTAAACTAGGGAACCAACCTAGAAGCCCTTCAAAAGATGAATGGATAAATAAAATGTGGCATACATACATAATTGACTATTACTCAACCTTAAAGAAGAATGAAATTATGGCATTTGCAGGTAAATGGATGGAACCAGAATATATCATGCTAAGTGAAATAAGCCAATTCCAAAAAACGAAAGGCCAAATGTTTTCTCTGATAAGCAGGTGAATATTCATAAAGGGGGGGGGGGGATGGGTAGGGAAGAATGAAGGAACTTTGGATTGGGCAGAGGAGATTGGGGGGGGTTTCGGGGTGGGAAGGATAGTGGAATGAGACACACATTATTACCCTATATACATGTGTGATTACACAACCGGTGTGTCTCTGTACCATGTACAGTCAGACGAATGAAAATGTTCTGTTTGGGTATAATGTGTCAAAATGCATTCTACTCTCATGTATAACTAATTAGAACAAATTTTAAAAAATAACTTTTTTAAAAATCCCTCCACTACTGTAGCATGGACAGGAGGCAGAAAATATAAATTAAGAAAAGACAGAGGGCTGCATATCTTAAAAAAAAAAAAAACAAATGTGAAGATAAGCATTTTTACAAAGAACTTAGAATGATTCAGAAATTAAATAAGCAATTAGTAATGATTATGAGTATGAAGTCAAATTTGAATAAGTTTATAAAGAATATAACTTTTTTTTGAAATACTAATTCAGGATTTAGGTTATGGCAGGGATCATGCAAAATAAAATTGGCCAAGCTAAATAACATCAGAAGAGTAACCCATAATACAATAGAAAGGAGCATACCCTTAACCACTCCAAGTAATTTCTTCAGTCTTCAGAGATGCAAAATCAGTATTGTCAGAAACTGTTGGGACTAATGACACGTTAACTAACTCAGGCTGACTCCTTACTCCCTGGCGAGTGAGCAAGATCAAGGCCTCAAAGGCGGTTTCAAAGCTAATGACACGGGCGGGCAGTTGGCCCTACCTATCCCGGTCTGACCTTGCTGGGGAGTGTCCCCTTCCCTTGGCGCTGGTTGAGAAGAGCAAGGGGGCTTAAGACCCCAACAAGAAACATCATTTAACACTAAAAGTCCATTGTATAAATTATCCTTAAGAAAAATATTTACAAGATCATTTGATGTTTTATTACACAGTGTGAAATAATTCATTTTTCCTTTAATTCTTTTACAGTCTGGAGATACCTTTACTGAGACGTCCTTGCCTAAAAGATGCAAGTAAGATTCTGGAACTGATTGACTGGAATGGATTTCCTTTTAAAAGACAAAGACAATACAGAGCTTTTAAAGTGTCTTACTATAGCATTACATTTATCCATCCCATCCTATTCCATAATATTGAATCAGCTTTCTTGCTACTTTTACTTTTGCATAAAATTACTCAGCATAAGATACATCATCAGGATACCTTTGTGAAACTTAGCAGCATGTACAATTTTTTTATTTGTTTATTTTTAATTTTTATTTGTTCTAATTAGTTATATATGACAGCAGAATGCATTTCCATTCATTGTACACAAATGGAGCACAACTTTTCATTTCTCTGGTTGTACATGATGTAGTATCATACCATTTGTACAATCATACATGTACCTACAGTAATTAGAAACTGTGGTGTTTGTATATATATATAATGAATATATATATATATATAATGAAATATTACTCAATCTTAAAGGAGAATAAAATTATGGTTTTTACAGGTAAATGGATGGAGTTGGAGTATACCATGCTAAACGAAATAAGCCAATCTCAATAAACCAAAGGCGAAATATTTTCTCTGATATGTGGATGCTGATCCATAAAGGGTAGGGGGAAAGGGAAGAATAGAGGAACTTTGGATTGGTCAGAGGGGGGTGAGGGGAGGGGAAGGGGCATGGGGGTGGGAAAGATGATGAAATGAGATGGACAGGATGTACAATTTTATGACCATCCTGGATACTTTAATACAGGATTTCTAAAATGGCATGTGGCAATCTGCATTTTAACAGGCATAGCTGATAATTCTGAGGTAACTAGATACTTAATATATAAAAAGCCTAGAACACTTGGAGCTAAGAGAAGTAGTCCCTTCCCCTTTGAGAAGCACTTGTTTATAATTATTCTACTGTTTACCAGTGCAGTTAGAATGGTGTTTGCTTTCTATTAGGCAACATTGCTAATCAATACCTGTTAAGTTTTGATTACTCAGATAACATCAATACAAATGTTCTGTGATAAAATTCTACCATTCCTTAAAATAGAATAACCTGTGAGAATGTGTGTCCCTCAATTTTTGAAATATTTCCAGGTACATGATCATATTTTTGTTTTTAATAAATCTTAATTTTCAGTATCCTTATGTAGTTCCAAAACAAATAGAAAATTAGCCCTTCTTGAATATCTGGCCAATTAGTTTTGGAAATTAATTTTGCAGAGTTGACATTGGAGTTTTAAATTTGTACACATAGAGGGAAACATTCATGTTTTTATTGTTTAAAATTAATATTTCACCAATAGCATATGAATTATGAAACGTTAAGATCTATTCATTCATATGAGTCTATAATTATACATTTATGTATACCTGAACTCCAACTGCTTTGCTACTGTACTAAAAATGAACTTACAGAAAACGCTATGCTTTATTTATTATTTACCTGTCAGTGCTTTAAGTTTCTTACATCAGAAGTTCAATTTTGTAGCCGTATTGATTCTGAATCAATATCATACATTATAAATTAAGTACCTATAGCTTATTAAAAATCCTACAAAATTATGCATATTATTAGACATTGTGGTCTTTCATGATGAGTTCAAAGAACCACAAATGATAAGTGATATTTGCCTATCATTTGCCCAGATATTCTAGACCTACTTGTATATCTGAATTTGATTCAGGGTATTGATATGTTAGGGCTCTTACTGTGATGATACATGAGAAAACAAAGTATTAGTTACTGGAAGACTAAGATGCTAACATATGGATTTATCTAATTTATTTTAAAATAATTTTTTCTGTTCTGAGTAATGTCAGTTCACATACAGTATATTTCTTAACAATATCTGCTAATAAAAGTTACAGGACTATGAATAATGAATATAAGAATGCACACTCAAAATACTTCATCCAGAATTTACAAATGATTGTTCTAATTCATAACATTCTATTAGTAGCTAGTGAATAATTTTGACTAATGTTGGTTATTTCTGAAATACTACATAATGCACAAAGCCTATACAAATAAATTATACACATGACTGTTGGTTTGTGTACATTTTTGTGTGTGTATTTTTCATCAGACAGATTTTCTATGTGAAAAGCTGAGGGAATAATGTTTTATTGATTTTTTTAATAGAATAATATGCAACATTGAAACCTTATGTCAGGGGTTGATATCAGCAAGAAGGTAAAATAGAAAGCCCCAGTACTCATATCCTGGCAGAAACACTAATTTAATAACAATATATGCAAGAAAATATCTTTATAAGAAGTTTAGAATTCAATTGATAAGTTCCAAAACCTCAGAAAAGCACAAATTTGGAAAGAGCATATTGAAACAGACCAAGAAGAGCAATTTCATTTTATATTCATCAGTCCTTCCCTCAAGCAGGTTCAGCTCCAAACAGAGAGGAATCACCTTAGTTCATGACTCCTTCAACTGGAGGAAACGAGTTAGTGGAGCATATTTGAAACATCCCTGCATTTTAGGGCATTTTTCAAGAGACCTCTGTTTAACTAATCCAGAACACTGAGGGAAATATTAGCTAAGAACAAAGGGGTAGTGATATGATCTGAATATGTGTACCCCATTTTTTCTATTGGAAACTTAATTCCTGATGTGATAATTTTGGCAGTTGATGCCTTTGGGGAGGTACTTAAGGCATGAGGGCATTCCTATATTAATTATTGCCATTATGAAAGGGCTTTAGGAAGGGAGGTTTTCAGCTTCTTGCCCTTCTGTCTCCTTTACCATATGAGGACACATCATGTTTCCTCTTAGAAAGATACAGTAACAATACATATTATTAAAAACAGAAAGCACACTTTAACCATAAAACCTACTGACATCTTGATCTTGGAATTCCAGCCTCCAGAAATTTGAGAAAATAAGTTTTTGTTCTTTATAAATTATCCAGCCTTGGGTATTTTTGTTAGAGCAGCACAGAGGAGATAAAGATAGATGATATGGATAATACGGCTGTGAGAGAATAGAAAAAGGAAAAAACCCTGCAAATTTTCCCCCAGGAAAGAAGAAGAGTATGTAAGCATGCAGCCATATTTCATTTTTTTTCTGCAGTATCTTAGGAAAAAGGGGAAGGTCGCTCACTATGGCCAGTACAGCTCTGCAAGATTGGAATAAAGCACAAAATCAGACTTCTTTCACATGACAGGGGGAAAAGTAGAGCATGCACATTCACAGAAAAGTTATAAAGACTCTTAGAAAGTATTGTAAGGCTGAGGAAAAAGTCTTTCCCTCTCAAATAAATCCCTAAAGACTGAGAGGACCTGGAAGATGATCGGTAATTTCTCACTGATAATTTTGAAGTACAGAGGAGAATGTAATGACATATTAAAAGGGATAAAAGAAAAATTTCAATCAAAAATACTATACCATGCAAATCTTTATTTCATAAAGGAATAACAGAAAAAAATCTTTTTCCCAAAGTTGAAGTTTATCATGATTGCTTCATAAGAAATGCCAAAAGGAGTTTTTTTTTTTTTTAAAGGAGTTTCTTTTTTGAAATAAAATGATGCTAAAAGCAATAAGGGAGCATTTGATAATATAAAACTCATTATTAAAGGTAAATATATAGACAAATATATAATACTTTAATATTTCAAATGTGATGCATAAATCAATATTAATTTAATATAAGAATTGAAGGATAAGTGTATTGAGAATTACTATGATAACAAAAATTTATTAGTGGACACAGAATACACAAAATATAAGTCTTGACATCAATATCATAAAATGTGTGTTGAGGAGTGAAATAAAAATGTAATGATTTGTATGCTATTGTAGTTTATTGTATCAGCTTAAAACTGACTATGATAACCATTAAATTCTCTATGTAAACCTTATGAAAAATGCAAAGAAAATGCCCACCAAAGATACACAAAAGAAAAAGAAATCAAAATAAAAAAGAATCAGAGAGCTGAGCACAGTGTGCACACCTGAAATCCCAGCAACTAATCCCAGCGACTCAGGAAATCTCCTGAGGGCAGGAGAATTGCAAGTTCAAAGATGGCCTCAGCAACTTAGTGAGGCCCTAAGCAACTTAGTGAGACCCTGTCTCAAAATTTTAAAATGTTTTTAAAAGGGATGGTAAGCACTGCTGGGTTCAATCACTGGTACCAAAATAAAAATAAAAATAAATCAGTGAAAGACAAAGAAGACAGAAAGAGAAGAATAGAAGAAGAAAAGCAGTATAAACTGGACAGAAAACAATTCATGAATTGAAAATAACAAGATTTTTTTTCATATGCATACTTTAAATGAAGTGGATTAAGCTCAATCAAAAGATACAAAGTGCTTAAATTACTTTAAAAAAAAGATGTGCTATATATAAGAGACCTACTTTATACTTACACCCTTATACAGATATCCTTAGGTGTCTTTATACAGACACCCTTAAGATGAACACAGTGGTAGAGAAAAAGATATATATTCCATGTAAATGGTAAAGATAAGAAACCAGGGTGGTGATACTTGTATCAGGCAAAATATGCTATAAGTCAAACACTGGCATGAGGGACAAAGAAAGGAAGAGTATAAAGGTTAACACGGTGAACTCATCAGGAAGATTTGAAGATTATAAGCATATGTACATAAATTATTATAATTTTGGTGGCACATATCTGTAATCCTAGTGCCTTGTGAGGATGAGACAGAAGGATTGCAAGTCTCAGCTGTTTAGTAAGGACCTAAGGAACTTACTGAGACGCTGTCTCAATATGAAAATTTAAAAGGGCTGGTTATGTAGCACAGTGGTTAAGTGTCCCAGGGTTCAATTTCTGGTAATAAATAAATAAACAAAATCAGAACGTACATTGTTTCTGCTGAGTACATATGTAATATCATTCAACATTAAAAAAAAAAAAAAAACAAAGAAATTCTAAAATATGTGACAGCATATATAAATTTGAAGGATATTTTGCTAAGTGAGATAAGATGGTCATGAGGAACAAGTTCATACTTCTACCAAAATGTGGAATGTAAAATGATAAAACTCATAGAAGCAAATAAGTAAAATGGTTGTTGTCAGAGGGAAAATAAGTAGATGTTATTTAATGACTATAGTGTTTTTATACAGATGAATAAGTTTTAGAGGTCTGTTGTACAATGTAGAACATATAGTAAACAACACTGATTCTATAGTTAAAAAAAAAGAGAGTGTTTCTCATGTTCTGATTGTACATGTGTATACTTGCGTGTGCACACACAAAAGGGGAACACGAGAAAACTTCAGAGGGTAATGAATATGTTAAATACTTAGATGGTGGTTGAAAGTGCATGGGAGGGAATACAAAAAGAAAAAGAAAAATGAAGTCCAACCTCATGGAGCGGTGATGTTTTATACAACACCAGAGGGGCACATTTTCAGGGGCAAAATGACCCACGGCCACCATGGGGGTCTAGGTTAGCATAGTCAGGTCATGGGAGGCATTAGTTAATTTTGGTGGACCTTTTCTTGGGCAGGAGGCAGGGTCAAGTCATGGGAAGAGTTTTGGTGTTGGAATGATTTAGGGCAGGGCAGGAGGACAGGGAGGTAACCATTATTCTTCAGTGACAATGTGATGATAGTTTCATGGGCATATGCTTATATGGAAACACAAAATTATATGCATTAAATATGCACATACATGTGTTTGTGTGTATTTATCTGCTGTCTCATGGTGGGTTTTTCAGAGTTAATAAAATAAAAACTCTTCAACTGATCCATCCCTCCAGCCTATTCTTAAACAATTTCTTGTTGACGGTCAATAGTAGGAAGGCAATCTACTTTTTTGGGAGCCAAAATTCTTTCCTTTGACTTGGAATGAGAAATTGAGAAATTTCCAATATCTTTTAATACATATATTATTTTTTGACAATTATTTTAGAAATGCAATGAATATTTCTAAGTCCACATTTCAATACACAGTTCTGTTTTAATAGAATCATCTTAGAAAAACAATTAATTTCATCCTTCCCTAGGGTCAGACAGACCTCAGGTAATCTGGTTTCCTTGTCAAATCTAATTCTACAGCTTATATAAAAATAGAAAATTATAATGCATGTGGTCTACCAGCCTTAGGGAAACATCAAGCTCAATTACTCCTACATAATAATTCATTTGCAACAACTCTTTACTATGCACCCTTTATCAACCTTGTAATTGTAAAACAGATGATTAAAATGTTTTATGTGACCCCTTCAAATAAATTATAAAGAAAAATTTTAACCTAGTGTTAATTTCAATGAAGTAAAACTTGCAAGAATTTTGCTAAAAATAAAGAATCCAGGAGAGCCATATGCTTTTTTGCACATTGCTATGGCAATAAGAAAAAAGTATTACTGTTGTGTACATGTGCTTACATAATCAATAGACAATGATAGTAAACTGGTATAGACCCATAAAAAACTTATCTTGTTAGGGATTTCTCATCCCCTTTCAATCAATAATTATTTATTTTTTATTTCCACAAATTTTAAAAAGAAAAGTGTTGTACCAACTATTTACCTGTTGGGGGCTGTGCCATGTTGGCGGCGCCAGGATGGCGCCTGATCACATCGGCAGCGAGGAGGTTAATTGACATAAGCACACTCAGGTGATTTTCTCGTCCACGCACACAATGTATGCACATGTGTTCTCGAGCACTAATTACCGCTCGGAGCTTCTTGCCTAATCTTTGCGTAAGAGGCGTGGCCCTGCTCTCCGCATCCTGGAGGTGATATAAGCGTAGGCAGAGCGAGACAGAGACACAGCAGCCATTAGCAGAAAAGCAGTAGCAGAAGACACGTGGTGCGGCAGTAGCCAGAGAAGAAGACACGACACAGCAGCCATTAGAAGCAACCAGAGGGAAAAACACGCCACAGCAGCCATTAGCAGAAAAGTAGTAGAAGAAGACACACGCAGGAAAAAGCAGCTAGGAAACACGCGGCAGTAGCTAGTAGGGACATACACAACAGCAGCCAGAAGAAAGGAAAAACATGCGCGGCATCAGCGAGTAGGGGCAGCGGCGGAAGGCAGATCACGGAACGGAGAACTTTAAGGTGTAGCAAGTCTCTCTTCCTCTAAAAAGCCTGTCCTTCTTTCAAAATCTCTCTTAAGCAAAGTCTCTTTCTCTCCGATAAGCAAAGTCTCTCTCTCTCCCCTCTCAAAGCAAGTAAACCTCATTTCCTCTATCCTCTATAAACAAGCAAGAAAGCAGTGCACTAAAGAGAAAGAAGTGCCTCAGTTTCCACTCCACCACCCATAAGACCCGTGCAAGTTGTTGCTGCAGGCAGTGACAAATATTCATGGATTTTGGAACCACAAAGAGCCAGCGACATTTACCTTCAGGGCTTGTGAATTCAGAAACTGTCACCAGACAGATCTTCAGTGGAAGAGAGGGTGTTCATGATCCTTTGTAGACTGTTTTTTTTTTCCTTATAAACTTTATGTCATAACTTATCTTCTGATAAGAAGTTAGTTAATACCATTCTGATCAAAAATTAATCAGTACATATTTTGTTTCTGTCTTAAATTTTTGAGGTTTCTTGACTTATTTTAGAGGTTGTCAAGACCAAATCACTGTACATAAGAGCAAACCATTTCCATTTCATTTTTCAGAGATACATAACAATGCAGTCAGAAATAAATAAGTAAACTCAGATGAAGGTCATGTGTCCTGTAAAGCAGACTAAATGGAAAAAGATTTTCTTGAGTTTAAGCAAGTTTTGTAGAACATGACTTTCTTAGGGATGATCTAAAAAAGTCTGGAAATACAGTTGTTTCACTTAATAGCTGGTCAGAATAAAGGGACAGAGAATACACATGTGTACCCATAGAAACACATGAACAACATTTGGTAGTATGAGTAGAATCAACAAGAAATGTTGAGGAACCAAAAATGAGCATTGGCAGAAAAACATTACTTTCCATGGGAAAGAGAAAATAATAGTAATATAAAAGCCCAATAGAAGTCAGTTTTCAATAACTCACTGGAAAGAAACTGTAAAGACTAGGATCTCCTGCCAAAACTGTAATGTGGATATAAAGATGTAACAGTTGAGAAAATCTGTGGATTAATAATAATTATTTGATCTTTTTCCCAAATACAAAGCTCTTAAATTCTTGGAATTTTCTGAGTGATGAAAGTCTTGGATGCTTATGACAGAATGAGTCAGGAGACTCATAGATATTTTCAGAATGGGGGCTGGGTGTGATCATTATATAAACCAACCCTGTAAGTAGTTCAAATTTCTTCCCCACCATCCAAACTCCGGGAAGAGGAGAGATGTTAGAAATTTAGTTCAATAACCAGTGAGCAGTGATTTAATCAATCTTTCTTTTTTTAATTTTTTTTTATTTTCACAGACTGCATTTTGATTCATTGTACACAAATGGGATACACCATTTTGTTTCTATGGTTGTGCACGATGTAGATTGATACCATTCGTGTAATCATACATGTACATAGGGTAATGATGTTTCTTATATGATGAAACCGGCATGAAAACTCCTAAAGAACAGAGTTCAGGGACTTTCTGAGTTGGTGAACAAATTGATGTACTGAGATGGTGGTAAATTGATGTACTGAGATGGTGGAAAATCTGCATCTCTGCAATAAGAAATTTTGCTCAGTGCATCTGTGCCATCAGGCTTTTCTTGAATAGTATTCTATATAATAAATTAGTAATCATATGTAAAGCATTCTCCTGATATAACAAGGACACACTTCATACTGCAAACTTAAACCTTGCTGCTCTACCACAGCAGTTTATATTAAAACTGACTTTGTTATTTTCTTCCTTCCTCTTCTCCCACTCATCCTCCCTTACTTTGGGGAAAGCAAGATTACCCTTCTTCCCATCCTAGGCTGAGTAAAATGTCCTTGAGCAAACACACACACAACAGAAATGAAATAATTCAGACTTTAGGGAAGGCACCACAATATTTAAGAAATGGACATCCTCCAAATCAGATGGATTGTAACCCCAACAGGGCATACCTGAAATGTAGCCTTTGAATCACCTCTTTAAACACTCTGTTCCCTCTGATGATCAGATTCATAGCCTAGGTGACAGGAATCCCCTGTGTTTCTCCTTCATTAGCAAAAAAATTAAACTTCTTTTTCCTTACTTTTCCCTCCAAACCTTGTCTTCATTTCTGAATTGGCTTTGAGGACAAAGGTCAAGCTTTTGGTAACAAACTGGCAAACCAGATGAAACCCGAGAGCAGCCCCACTCTGAATTTTCATGAGCAGGTACGGCACTCCGAGCAACCCCGCTTCCACAGTAAGGATGCAAGATGTCTGGTGAACTCATTGAGAGCCCACTGCTGAAGAATTAGGAGATGGTGAGTTTATCTCAGGCCAAACTGGAGGAGCTGTTACTGTAAGTAAAAGGAGGGATCATCTCAATAGATACCAAGCCTTCCTTTGCTCTTGGGAACTCCTGACTTCTCTCTCTGAACAGTTCTCTCTCTCTAAAATTGGTTTACTTTGAAAAAAAGGGAACTGAATGCAGCAAATGTATGACACCTTGGATATCTGATAAGCTCCCCTAATGTACACACTGAGACCCCTGATTTCACACATCTTGTTCCCCTATGAGGAGACACGTCATCCCTCTTCATGGGAACATCTGTGGCATTACTGGCATAGGAGTCATGGTTAAGTATGAGTAGGGAACTTAGGGAATACCCACTGCCTTCTGGTCTATGTGTTTTAAATTTTCTCATCTGTCAGTCATGGTTTTGGAGAGCCTCTCTGGTTGTATGTCTCTGTGTTTTTGTTTGTATCTCTTATTGGGCTTTAAGACATGGGCAATGCTGTGTTTGTTGATTCTACTGGTAGTCTCTTGGGAAAGAAATTGACTGAAAGAGGCACCTACGGGTATAAACCTGTCTAGAGAAAAAGATACTGTTTTACTGTAACACAATCTGGCCTTTGAATAGTTTTCTGAATAATATAATATTGCAGTTAGAGTTGGTCTATCAGAGGTACAGTGAAAGAAATTCTGTATGTGTAGTCATTTATGCAGTTGCATTATAAGGAGTCTGAATATCTAGAAACTGAGTCAGTGGTACAAAAATGCAATCTCTCTAATGTGCTATAGTAGCAGGACACCAGAAGAAAGGGTTAAAAAAAAGATTTAAATCCTTTCAACCCAGTGCCTATAGTCCTGGCACTGCTTCTTAGTCTGGCCCCAGGCAGCCACAGATCTTCTCACTATGGGTCAGGGACACTAGTCTTAGGCTAGAGGAACAAAAACCAGGAAAGCTACCAGAGCTGTAAGAAATAGGCAAGGAGGACCTGGCCTCTGCCCTACCTTTGTGCCCCTTTTGCCCATGGGGGTGAAGGCTATCATTCACAAAGAATGTGGCAATGAGTTCAACACTGTTAGATTATGTCTTGGGAACAGGAATGATCTTACCTTTTAAAATCTGACAGGATACCCTATTTGGTCATGGACATCTATTGCTGGGGCAAAACTCTGACAGTATCTCATCAAACTAAATGTATGAGTGGACTGACAAGATAAACAACTATACACAGAAAAGAAAAATAAACAGTTGTGACTTGAAAAGAGATGGCTAGAGTAGAGAAAAAACTGCAACCTCTTGAACTCTGGGAAAAAGCAACAACTATGAAAATTGGAGCAAGCAACTAACTACAGGTTCCTAAGGTCGAGCTCAAAAAGGCAAAGGTCCTGGACTGCTTTGGCTAAACTGCAGCTGCATCACAAGCAGCAGGGGTCATGCTCACATAGAGAAAAGAGGAGTCCCCTCTCTGACCTCAGCACTAGGGACAAAGTCCTTCAGGCCCTAACTGTAACTTGAGACCAAAGCAGCCTGTGCTTGTTCCCCTTCCTTGGGAGCCTGTACCAACTAAACCAACTGGTGAGCTATTTCACTTGCCAGGAGACACTTCTGGTGGAACTTTGCTTGCTTCCCACAGAGCTGAAATACAAGGACCTCCTGGAGTCCCCATGTATGCAGGTACCTGCCTTTTGGTTCTGCTGGTTTCTGAAGAGAGAAGTCCCAGCAATCTTTGTATGGTCAATGTGACCATCATTAGACAGAGTGCCCTGGACATAAGGAAAAAACGTTTGAGTGGACAGAGGGGACAAACTGACATAAACCCCTTACAGCTAGTTGATATTTTCTTTATGGTGTATAATTCCTGTTAGGAATAGAAACTTTGGCAGACTCTGCAAAGGGATCTTCCAGGAAGTCTAAAGGATTGAAAGGGACTTCTTAGTGAATATCAAGATATCTGGGATAAGAAATAGGCCACAAAAGTGGTTCTGGGTCCAATTGACAGTGAGGAACTCACTTAATTTTGATAGTATTTTGATAATGATATGGGTGACAGGCCAGGCTCAACAATATACTGTGCTCCAATTCCTTGAATGTATCCTGGGAGGAAATCAATGAAGGTACAGGTTTTTATATGCCAAATTGGTTCCTTTCCTGGAATAAAGTATGTTGTGTAAATTAAATACTCAGATAATGTTCTGACCCCAAAAAACAATATCTGTATTTGCAAGTACCAGCAGAACACAGGCTGTGATTCTAGCTCATGTGTGCCATCCGTGAAAAGGAAAGAAAGCCTGCTCTGCTGGAGGTCTGCTAAATGTAAATAAGGCCATATGGGCCAAAGGGACCCTGGGAAAGTTGATCTATGTTATCTTAATCAAGAATTTGAGAAGTAGGTAACTAGCCCCAGAAGGAAAAAATATCCCCATTTAAGAGAGAGACATTAATTAGTATCCATCCTCTTGTGGACAAATTTTAAAAATATGCATTGTGTTGGTTTTGCCAGATACCCTACTGCGGAAAGCCGCTGCTGTTTGCTGACGGGCTGCTTCAAGCGGCTCTAGCCACTCTTAGGAAAGACCGTGGCTTCTTTGTCCGGCAGCTCCAAATGGCTCCGCTTACGAAAAGCCGCTTCTCAGGCTTTTGGCAGACCAGCAGGACAAAAGACACGTACTCTTTAGAAGTTCATGAAGCAGCTTCCCGTTTATTCCAACAACACCCTCAATATATAAGCAGTCTCATGCATAAGCAATTGTAACCACATATGTCCATCCAATCCTGTTAAAGGTCAAGCAGTCACTCATTCGAGCATACATGTAAAGTATATCTGTCCACACGCTAGGCAGCTGAACGGATTATCATACAGCCAATTGTAAACGTTCTGTCTTTCTCCATGCATATTCAGAACGCTGTTTGCTCTCTGCCAGTCGTCATCTTTGGATGCACCTGGCCTAACCCTGGGCCCTGGGTTCCGCCCACCACACCCTGCATTATTCTGCCAGTTAAGAAACTTCACTTTGATGAGTATAGATTTATGCAAGACTTGAAAACTATAAATAATATTGTTTAGGATATTCAGCCCATGATAACAAATACATGCATTCTATTGCAATGCAAGGTAACTGGCTGGTTCACAATTCCAGAATTAAACAATGTAATTTTTTTTGCCATCCCTTTTGAAAGGAAGTCCCAATAACTGTTTGCTTCCAAGTGGTAGGACCTTGATACCATGTAATACCCAGAATTTCTGGACTGTTGTACCTCAGAGATTTAAAATTTCTCCTACTCAGCTGGGCAGGTGGCACACACCTGAAATCGCAGTGACTTGGGAGACTGAGACTGAGTATCACAAGTTCAAGACGAGCCTCAGCAACTTAGCAACTTAGCAAAATCTTGTCTCAAAATTTAATATATTTACATATTATATATATTTACATATTTAATATATTTAAATATTTACATTTACAAAATTTACATATTTAATATATTTACATATATATACACACATATATATATATGCTTAGTGGCTAAGTGCCTCTGGGTTTACTCTCCATAACTCAAAAAATTAAATAAATAAATAAATAAAAATAAAAACCTACTCTGTTTAATGAGAATCTAGGAAAAGACTGGCAAGGATTACAGCTGTATCAGGAATCCCTTGACAATATGTGGACTGCCTATTGCCAACCCCATCTATGGACACTTTCTCTCAGACACTATTGCTACATTAAACCATCTAGTTTCATGTGGATATAAGGTGTCCATTAAAATGGTTCAAGCCACTTATTGGGGATTGCAGATTAGCCAAGGAACCTGAAGTTTGATGTCACATCAAAAATAGACTGTGTTGAGTCCTAGGGAACCTAGGAACTGGAGGCAGTTTTGTAGGTTCCTGGGAATGGCAGGATTCCACTTTATCTTGATCCCTAATTTTAGAATAATAGAAAAAATCCTATTGAGGCATTAAAAGGCACAAAGATAGAGCCTTGACTTCAATCCCAGAATGCCAACCTGCCTTTGAGAAGTTAAAACAAAGTCTCACAAAAGCCCTTACCCTAAGTTTGCCTGAATTAGCAGAGGAATTCAGAATATACGTACATGAGAAATAAGGTTGAGCTTTTAAAGTTCTCTTACAGACATTGGGAGACACTCTGTCCAGTAGTCTATTTATCAAAACAGCTTAACCACATGGCAGAAGGAAGACTACTGACTGACTGCTAGAAGAGTGAGGAGATAACAGGCCATCCTATTAGACAATCCCTATGTCAACGATTTGTTGGCACCATAACTTAACAGCTTGAATTAGACCAACACAAACTCTTTTATACTGAGGAAGACAAAAAATGGGCTAAAAATGAGGTTTTAACTCCTGTGATAGAGCTACCAACTGGAAACAAAATTCCCAAAGGCTTATTCTCCTGCCTGAAAGACTGGTCTGAACCTTAGTAAAACATTAACATGAGAGTATGCACTATGGAAGAGATAACTTGATGGATTTTATCAAGCCCCATTTGAGAAGGTCATACTTCCAAAAGACTAGTCAGCAAGTGAGAGAGAACTGTGTCTTGTGTACCTAAAGCAACTGAAGACTAAAAGGCAGCCTACTATAAAAGGGACACAATGTGTAAAAATACAGCTTTTTGATGTTTGACAAGTAGATAATACCCAAATTCCCTGTGCCACAGGAAACTTCAGATATTTGCTTGTACTGATGGACATCTTCTCTAGGCGAATCAAGATTTATCCTACTAGAACAGAAAAGGTTTCAGAAGTAACTAGAGTCCTCTTAAAGTAATTGATCCCAATATATGGGCTCCCCTCCTTGTTGTAAAGTGACAATGGATCATATTTCATTGCAGAAGTGACCCACCAAGTTAACAGCAATGGAAGTTACATACATCTTGGAGACCCTGATCTGCAGGGAAAACAGAAAGGATATAATCATACCTTAAAATACAGTGGCTAAATTATGCCAAGAAATTCATCTCCAGAAATGTGGTTACCTTGGAAACTCTATTTGTGACTGGAATCTGAAAGAGAGTATGTCTTGTGAAAGGAAGTTCTTACCCTGTAAATTCTGTAGGAACTAATTCCAGGAATTAGTTACACAGTTGAAATGAATTGACAAAGATGTGATTGTTGTTGGAGAATTGCAGAATTTATGTGAAAAAAAAAAAAAAAACATGCTTATCATCCTATAGTTGGTGTCAGAAAGAGCGTCAGAAAACCAAAAGATCTCCTGAACTATTTTTCCTAATTATTCTGTCTCCACCTTCTGCCTTCTACTGGCTGAACATGAATGGGAACCAGGGCAATAAATATCTTTTCTTCTCATCTTAGGTTTATTGCTCAAGTCCTTATAGAAAAATACAGATCTTCAAAAAAAGGATATGCATTTATTTGATATGATTTATATGAAATAAAAGCTTTTGGAAATTAAGGCAAAAGAAATAGGCAAACCTATGTATTTTCTATTCTTAGTTTTGATAAAAAGTCGGATAGTCATAAAGAAATGTGATTAGAGAAAACACAGGCTATTTTAGTCTAATGGTATTAGAATGGAGAGGGATTGTCAAAACTTGTTTGTTAAGATTCTTCTCTATATCCCAGTGCTTTCACAAATAAGGATGAATCTTTCTTCTGGGTATAGAAAAAATATCACTCAAATTAGGGTCTTATGGCCTGATTCAGAGTGGGAAAATTTTAGAGTAAACTTCCTAATTTTTATGACCTGTTTCAGGAGAGAAGGGTGAGGGGAAACAGAGAGAACTTCCAGCTTCAGTGGTTTTCTCAAATGATAAGTTGCCATAGTTTGAAGTAATATGTCTGGAACTTCAAAAAAAATCAGTTTCCCAGGTCAAAGACAGAATAGAGAATGATAGAGAATGGATATTGAAATGGGGCAAGGGGAAGAGACAAAAGCAAATAACCAAGACAAAAATAATATTAATTTATTGAAAAGGTTTAACAATCCTAACCTTCCCTATTCACTAACACTTATAGAATTTTTTCCCTCAGGAAATAGACTGTGATGAAGAGGTTGGAAGGCAATGGAAGTTATTAGAGAGCACTCTTGATGCAGCCACTGTGTACCTGACCCATACACACACACCAAAGAGCCATAATTAAGCCTCTTGTGAGCAAGATTTTACAAAGAGTGTCAACAGGATTTCACAGGAGTTCTGTAGAGAGCTCAATGTGGTTCAAAGCTTCCTCTTCTTGTAAATGCCAAGTTTGCAGGAAAAACATGTCATAGACACTATCTCAAAGAAAGCTTGTTGTGTAAAAAGTTAGTCTCTATTTTCCTTGGTAAAGACTTATCACACCTGTCTGACCTAAACTATGAGACAAAGAGGAACTGTTATGTACCCACCCACTGTCATGTAACCACCCCACTGAGTATAAATCTAAAAGAATTTCTATACCCAGGGTCAAGAAATTTTTAGACATTATCCCCTCTGGACTACAGGAGCTTAAATAAACCTGCTTCCTGAGAATACCTCAGATGTCCAACCTTATCTGTCCTACATCAATCTTACATCCAATTCCTGTAGTAAGAGAAAGAAGAAAGTTTAATTAGGAAAAGGGTGAGGTAAAGCTGCAAGGCATTCTGATTAGAAAGCTTGAATTTACTTTGTGAGGAATTTCAATAATAGGGTGACCCCTGCAAAACTGTCTTGAATTAGGGCAAGATATGCGTCTTGATGCTTCTGTGATGATCAATATTTGAATGTACATACCTACTGGGAAGTAAGTATAAAATTTGGCAACCTACACTTCTTTAGCTGAAACAGTCTTAAAAAGGATGACTACTAAAGACTTTCTGCTGGTAGTAATGCCAGCAGATGCAGAATAAATTCATTTTTATGAATGGATATCCAGGTCATACATGCCAACATATGTTACATAATTTTTTTGATGAATATTACCTTTTCAAATGACCACAAATAATTCTACATATGATATCATTCATTAGTTCATTATTAATGTATTGAACAAATATTTGTTGAGCACCAACTCATTGAAAGTCTTTCTGCTATGCTTTAAATACAAAGATAGAATAGTTGTTATTGCTTTTTTAAAATTTTTTAATAAAATAGAGGTGCAGAAAGGCAGATGGCATAGTATAACTATTATGAGACTAGAAATAGTAGGCATATGAGAGCATAGAAAGAGGTTATCCAACTCAGATTTAGTGGCATGCATATGCATCATGCCAAAATAAATTGGAGGCATAGGGAAATAATTTAAAGAATAAGTAGAACTTATCTAGGTGAAACAGAGAATAATATTTCAAGAAGACTCAAACTGAAAATTTCTTTAGATAACATAGAAAGATGCCATGCTTGGAGATCTGAAAATGTTTAATGTGAAGTGTACAAAATTCAGAGGGTCATTGGTTGGGAGAGGAAGAAATGAAGAACTTGAACAGATAAATAATTAAAATATGACTAAGAAATATTTAAGATATACTACAGCATTTATATTAAGTTCTGGGAGAAATGGAAAGAGCCACTAAGGGATATTTTTAGTAGCTGTAGTAATAATCATATTTGCATTTTAATAATTAAATTTTAATTCATTCCACATTATGTATCCCATGAACAAGTATTTACTGATCATCTTCAATATGCCAGACCCAAGATATAGTGTATCCTGTTTGCTTTCTATTGTTATAGTCAAATACCTGAGATCAAATAATTTATAAAGTATAGAAGTTAAGTGACTCACAGTTAATTCTGGAAGTTAGGAAGTACAAGAGTGTGGCTCACTATCTGGTGGGGGTGTTTTTGCTATATCATAATATAATGCAAAACATCACATGACTGGACAGAGAGGTATAATACTTTGGGTCACTCTTCTTGTTTTTATAAAGCCACCGATGTCATCATAGGTACTCCATCCACATGACTTCATCTAATCCTAATGAACTCCCAAAGGACCCACATAAAAATATCATTAAAATATGCATTAGTAGATTAATTTCCAAACACAAACTTTTAAGGTTATATTTAAATCATACTTTAGCATCCAATGAAGTTTTTCTGGGTGAAATGTAGGGAATAGCAATAAACATTAAGAACACTCAGGGATTTACCACAACAGCCCAGTTGAGAGTTATTAGTGAGTAAGATTACATTTCTAGAAAATAGGAAAGTAAATATTTCCAAAGTGCATTCTTAGGGAGATGATGAAAAGGAAGAATTTTAAGAATGATTTCCAGACTTCTGGTCTTAGCACTTAGGTATATAGTATTATTTTTCATTGAGATGGAGTGTTGGAGTAGAACATAGAAAAATAACTCAATTTTCAACAACATGAATTTAAAATGCAAGTGAGGTTTTCCAGACAAGTCCAAGTGGTTCTAGGTCTATCCTGGTTGAAATCATAAGGATAGCTCTTTTTCTATCTAGTGATTTCTAATAAATATCCAACTATTTTAAAAATATACCTTTTGGAATTATCTCTCTAACCATTATTATTTAAATTCACAATTGGTCTACCATACCTAGTATACCTAAACAAATGATGTTTATAAAAGTATTGCCATTGACATTAGTCTCAGTCTTCATCAAAGTCCTCTATGTCCTCACAGATGGATTAAGAGAAAGATTTCATATACAATGACATTGTCTTTGATGTGAGATAATAATTTCTCTCCACAATATTTATACTCTTTTAAACATTCTCATGAAAGAATAATTTGGGAATACAGATAAAGATAAATTACGTCTCAAGCAGAAGCATCCATGAAACGTGGGATTTAGGAAATGCCATGAAACAATGTGTTGAAGGAAATACCCATGAGTTTTGCAATGGAAAAGGAACAAGTTGTTAGCAATGTAGCCCAGGTCCTTAACTTGCGTCCTTACCTATAAAAACAAATAGGATAGGAGAGAAATGTGCAATAAAAGAGGCAAGTCATGTAAAGTTGTGTAATTCTGCCCTGAATCCACCTCTAGTTCAGACTTTAACGAATATTAGAAGCCCAGACCAAGGAGTGGCATCTTACATTTGAAATTCTCCACATGCTCCCCGGAATACGTCTCCGCTTTCCTAAATAAATCTCTACCTCATACCTCCAACTAATACACATGAATTCATTTCTGTGATATTTGTCAAGAACTTCGTTTTTTTCTGAGTTGAGATTCTCTTCTCTGGGAACTCTTTGGAACACCTCTGGTGGTTGTACAACTCTCATTGGTCCCCAAAGTGGGGCTCAGGGAGGTATGAACCTTGGCATATTGGTTTTTATTTCTGCTTTGATTATGATATCTCCTATGCAGACCTCTGCACTTCTGATCTTTCCTTCTGCTTCCTTCATTCTCAAAGACCAAAGTGCATAAGGACTGGACCCACATTACTTGTCATGGCACCACTGGAGTTTTTGAGAAAGCCCTGAACCACATAGATTGAAATGGCAATAAGTTGACAACTGATGCCTTTTGGGGGATCTAATAGAGTCAATGAAATACTAAATCATTCAGGAGTTCACTGTTTTTTTTTTTTTTTTTCTTCTACCTTTAAAATTCTTCCATTTTCCCCTTTTCTCTTATACTGCAATTTCAGGATTAATTGTAAGTTTTCCCCTGTCTGACTGCCTTGTATTCATCTTTACCAAGTTCTATTTTATTTATTTACTTATTTTTAGGTGGGTACCAAGGATTGAACTCAGAGGCACTTGACCACTGAGTCACATCCCCAGACCTATTTTGTATTTTATTTAGAGACAGGTTCTCACTGAGTTGCTTAGTGCCTCACTTTTGCTGAGGCTGGCTTTGACTTCCAATCCTCCTGCCTCAGCCTCTTGAGTCTCTGGGATTACAGGCCTGCACCACTGTGCCTGGCTCAGTTCTATTATTTTAATCAAGAGGTAGAATATAAACTATGCTTGTGTTGCCTCCAAGATTTGTTTCAGAGCAAAGGAAAAAAGTATGTCTTTAAAATCCGAGTGACTGTAAGATTTGTAAGATCCCAATTCATTACTGAGAATAAGATATCAACCACTTCTATTGAAATTTACCTGATTATTTCCTATCCAAGAATGATAGCTAATCCTCTTAAAAACTGTATAGAAGGATTTTGTCTCTTATTTTAAAACTAATAAATTTTAAGCACACCTAGATTATTTGAAATCCCAGGGAATTTCACAAAGGACGATAATTTATTTATTTCTTCTCAAAAACTCCCCGTCTAAATTCCAAAGATCCTGTAGGGCCTTTGTAGAAAGCTCATTAGATCCTGAATAGAAATATGTCCATTTATGAGAGATGGGAATGCTTGAAAAATAGATAATTTCAGAAGGAATGAGCTAGAATTTTTTATTCTAAATTTAATTGTCCCCCAGTTTCAGGGACACCTGATTATCAGTAAGTGGAAATATGGGACAGAATAAAACTCTGGTCCCAGTAGGGATTCATAGAGTGCCTTGAGGAAATAATTGTTTTTCTTTTCTTTAAAAAAAAAAAAAAAAACACAAGAAAAAATCTTTACACTACAGAAATTACAAGATTATCAGTAATTCATTGTCTGTCCCTGAGAATTCATTCTTTGGGTACAAACTAAATATTAGAAATATATAGATTTCTAATATATATATATATATATATGTATATATATGTGTGTGTGTGTGTGTGTGTGTGTGTGTGTGTGTGTGTGTGTATATATACATGTTTCATGAGAAACTTTCTTTTCTACTTCCTGGATAAAGAGGTAAAGAGGATATCCGGCCCATTTGTGACTCTGAAATAAATCCCTTAAATCTTGGTCCAGACAACAGACTAGCCTCTCACAAAATTATCACTGAACATAAATTTTAAAAAACTTTGGAAGTTCAAAGGAAATTTCTAAGATTGAGTGGGCATAAAAATCTTCTTTGCTTACTCACTGAAGGATGATATCTGATTTATAAACAAATTATATCAGAAGGATTTAATAAATAGTTCTCCAAAGTTTGATTTTTCTGACTTTTTAAAAAAGAAATATTAATTTCTGAGGATATTTCCCTCTAATGATTATCTCTGAAAAAAAGTTGGAAGAATGAAATATAACAAGTCCCACCTTTAAACCCATTTTGCTTTACTGGGCATTTGTCTATGCATTTTACAATGATGTACAGACTAAGGTCTATGTCTTTGTGATGTAAATTTTACACAATTTTCAAACTAAATCATTGCAAGTTCAAACTTAAGATTAAAGATTGCTTAGCGATATGGCAATCATACCAAGAGTGTAGTTTAAAAAAAAAAAATGGCAAATGAATCTAAATGAAAACTATAAACTCTTTTTCTATTTTAATGTATGTTTATTGTATGTTTATACATGTGTGTATAGTATGTTTTATCAACATGGTAAGAATTTTGCTTATAAATAAATGAATGCTAATAAATTTTAAAATGGCATGCACCAAAATTCCTTTAATTCACATGACTTAGTTAAATTCTTGACAAATACATCAATTCAAATTCTTTACTAAGATAAAAGTAAAGATCTTTTAGAATTATTAACACACATACTTTTGCCTAGGTTACTAGTGAATCAGGACTGTATTTGCCAACCTTAAGATGTTTGAAGAATAATGTTCATTGTGTTAAGGTTTTGTTTTGTTTTGTTTTGTTTCCTCTTTGGCAGGAAAAAATGATTCAAAATGTTTACTTTTGTTATGATTTGGATATGTGTTGTTCCCCAAAAGTTCATTTATTAGAAATGTTTAGAGATGAAATGATAAGACTGTCAGTAGTAACCTAATCAAGGGATTAATACATTTGATGGATTAATAGTTTGAAAGGACTACTGAACTGGGTGATAAGTGTAGACAGGTAGACTGTCTCTGGAGTAAGTAGGTCAATGGGAATAGGTCCTAGTCTCTGAATACTTCCTCTTCTTGTATTCTGAGTTCTGGAGCAACGGGAGATGCAGTCACCCTCTAGTCCGCCATCTTGGATCTTCCTCAGCAATTTTTTAAAACATTAACCCTGTCTCTCTCTCTCTCCCTTTCATTGTCTCATGAGACACTTACTTTACACACACACACACACACACATATATATATATATATATATGCACACACACATATGTACACATGTACACACGTATATATATGTTTATGTTTTTATATACATATATATGTGTATATAGTTTATATTAATTATTGGAATGTGGGGAAAACAATTTGAGTTTGTTTTGTCTCCAGATCACTAAAAGTGAGGTTTCTAAGAGTTGAAACATATTAACATATGTAATACATGTGAATAATACCAATAGTTTAGACTACCTTAATTTAAAAGATGTAAAAAGCATCAAGTATTTTATTTTATTGAAAAGGGAGAAGTTTGTTTATATTCAGGAATGTATTGTAAGTATTGTTTCATAATATAAAAGTAAGAGGAAAAAGAATCAGCAATTGGGAGAAAGAAGAAATTTACAAATATGTGTGTATGTTTTGGAAAGTAAAGTTGAAAAACAAAGGGGATAATTTTGGATGAAAAAGAATTTTGTATGATAAAGTAAGATTTTTGTCCTAAAGTCTTTTGATGAAAGAAATGACAAACCTATGGGTATAAATAAGTTGTAGAGTGTCTAAGTCCCTGAATGGTAAGGAAGATAAATCTTAGAAAATTTGTCTGTGATTATGTTTGCTATGGTTAAAAGTTTATTTCCAAGGTCACAATTTAATGTACTGATATAAAACCAGAATCTACAGAATCTAATTCTCTATGTTTAAAGTAACAAGATTTTCCTAGAGTAACATTTTCTTAGTAACAATAACAAACAACTGGCTTAAAGAAGAAATATTTTTGGTTTAGTCAAGATAACTTCTTCTGTCTGTAGGTTTTTATTACTTAGAGAAATTCAATCTTAACAGAATCAGTGTATGTTTAAGTACCTGAATATTTTAAACATTTTTGAATGATTGCTTTTTAACTTTAATTAAATCAATTACCAACACCCTATATATCTGTGACTCGAGATGAGTATATATCTGAGGGCTAAATATGATGTGCACATGAGATTTATCTAAATGTTATATAAGCGTTTGTAAAGTTGAAGATACATAGGTTGAACACATGCAAGGTAACTGGGAAGTTCCCTCCTATATAAAATGTTCTGTTATCGATATTAGATGCACTTGTACGTCAGGTGATAAATACTATTCATGGTAATTAGCATTGTTTTCTCATCTTATGAGAACTCTAAACGTATTATTTGTATTTTGTCAGTGCTATTCATCTATTTAAATTTATTAAACACAGAATTACATGATTATAAGTTACTCTACGAGGTCAAGAATTTTAAATTTTGCTTCAAAAATAAAAGATATATGTAGCTGCCTGCTGAGGTCTGCTTCTCTACAAGGGCCTTCTGGACATTCCTCTAGATTCCAACTATATCAAATCCCCAGCATCAGGGGTGGGGGTGAGCCTGCCCCTGTGACAATTTGGGAAGATGAGTCCACCCTGTGAGAGGTTCTGCTTGCTGCCCAGCGCTACCCAGCCCTCCCTTAACCTCTCCTTCCCTGCCCTGCTGCTTCTGCCCCACATGATGCCTCCCCAGGTACTTCCATAGCCAGTCTACTCTGTCTAGGGACTTCTCCGTGTGCTCTACCTGCAGTTGCCACCCAGCCCTAGCTGTCCCTTCCTAGGACAGAGGCATAGGCAGAGGTCGAGGCTCACTGATATCATCAGACCCTTCCACGAGTGAGGAAAACCAACCAAGGTGGGACTCTCAGAGCTCCTGACAGTATCAGTCACTGGCTTCTGGACTGGGCACTGTGGGTTGGGCATGGCCTGTGCTGGTAGGATAGGGGTTGGGCTGGGGGCTGTAGTCTTCTCTGTGCTCCTTGCACTCAATGCCAAATTCCACCTCTGCCACGACTGCTACAGTGCCAGTTACAGACACGGCCCACTGCCCAGAACAGGAATGGGAACTTCCTGGAGGTGGGTGAAGATGAGGACCATGATGGTTTCATTGAGGACAATTATATTCAGCCTGGGGTTGATGAGTTGGAAACCCGAGGGGAGCAGGGACCACTTCTCCCTCTGAGCCCTGATCTTTGGATACTCCCTCTTCCTTCCATGCCTGTCAGTTTCAAGGACAGCACATGATAAATGAGAGCTTCAAGTCTCAGGGACAGAGGGGACAATGACTTAAAGGTTGACCAGGAGTAGCACAATCCTCCCCTTCCTGACACTAGCTATCAAGTGACAATGATCTTCTCTTGTTCAATAAATGACTCCCTATTGTACCTGGAAAAAGCCTAACAACCACAAGAGTATGGAGAAAAGGCCCTGTGTGATTGGCCTCTGTGGACCTCTTGGTTTCATCTCTTGCCTTCCACTACCTTACTCCCTTTTAATTAGATGAAGATTTTGCTCAGGTTGTTCCTGGGCCTGGGCTGCCCTATCCTTCTCTATGACCCCTCTGACAGTGATGAAAATCCTACCCCATGGGCCCCCTGTGGCCTGTCTACCTACCTATCAGCATTTCAGATGTGCCTGGATGGTGCATTCGAGAGCAGGTGAAATCAGTGCCAAATTTTCCAGTGAATATCTTTCTTATCAATAAAGTGGGTGATCTGGTTGTAATATATTTTTTCACAGCAATTAATAAATCTATTCATTTTGAATAGGCATATAAAAGTATATATGTATATATAATATAAATATATATGTAGTACGTAATATATGTGTATATGATTTCTGTGTGATTATAATTCCATTACTGGCCTCTTTGTATGTTAAATGTATTTAGTTCCCCAAGTTTACAAATATTAGAAAATGCAAAGCTTAGGAAAACAGTTTACCAAGCTGGTCTCATCCAAGGTAAAATTGTTTTGGGGCACAGTTTTTCTTGTTTTTGTTTGCATGCTTTTATTGGTATTATGATAGTCATTTTTTTAACGAAGATAATTAAATATCCCAAATTCTTGGCATTCTAAAATGTGACATTTCAATAATTAAAATGATTGAGCATTGATCATCTAGGGAGTATACCGGTAAACAAGTACGTTTTAATTTTTTAATATTTAATTTATTCTTAAAAGATAAAATTAAAAGGTGATTTATGTCATTTAATATTTTGCAGGTGAATAAAAGCAATCTGTTATTAATAAGTTTATGGATAATTACATTATTATTTACACTGTGGTGGGAATTTAAATTTGTTTGGAAAGATAATGAGAGTCTGATTGATTTAAAGTTTGGCAATGTACAACATGAAAATATATTGGTATGTTTTCCTACAAAGAAAGAAACGTAAAACTTTCTTAAACTTTGTCTTTGATTCAGTTTGAGATGTGATGTTATTAAATTAACTGATCTTCAGATAGATTCAGGAAACTATATATAAAAACTATTTTTCCTACCCAAAGGACTTAAAATCTGCATACTACAGAGATACAGCCACATCAATGTTCATAGCTGCTCAATTCACAATAGCCAGACTGTGGAACCAACGTAGATGCCCTTCAATTGATGAGTGGATAAAGAAACTATGGTATATATATACAATGGAATATTACTCAGCCATAAAGAATGATAAAATTATGGCATTTGCAGGCAAATGGATGAAATTGGAGAATATCATGCTAAGTGAGATAAGCCAATCTCAAAAAGCGAAAGGACGAATGATATCACTAATAAGTGGAGGATGACACATAATGGGGGGGAGGGAAGGGTTAGTGTTAGGGTTAGAGTTAGGGTTAGGGAGGGGGGCAAGTATGGAGGAAGAAAGTACTGTATAGAGGGTAAAGAGGGGTGGGAGGGGTGGGGGGAAGGGAAAAAATAACAATGAATCAAACAACATTACTCTATGTAAATTTATGATTGCACAAATGGTATGCCTTTACACCATGTACAAACAGAGAAACAACATGTATCCCATTTGTTTACAACAACAAAAAAAAAAAAGTCAAAAAAAAAAAAAAAAAAAAAAAAAAACTATTTTTCCTTAATAGGGGCAAGGATGGGGATGGGGATATAGCTCAGTTGGTTGAGTGCTTGCCTAGCATGGACAAGGCCCTGGGTTCAATCTCCAGCACCACCAAAAAAAAAAAAAAAAAAAAAAAAAAAAAAAGGAAAAAGATCTTAATAGGGGCAAGGATAAGTTTCAAATGTAAAAATATTTTCTAAGATTTGTGAAAAGGCCTGACTCAACTGGAATAAGACTTTGCCTCTTACCCTTGTCTGTTGGGACTAATGACATGTTAACTAACTCAGGCTGACTCCTTACTCCCTGGCGAGTGAGCAAGATCAAGGCCTCAAAGGCAGTTCCAAAGGTTAATGATGATAAATCGGACCACCGTCAGGGATTGGTTAACAACAGTTCCGCGAACATGATCAGCTCGTGCTTGCCATATAGTCCTATGGGACTCTCACCTGCATGAACCCCCCCTGCCTTGCTGACCTTTAAGCTGAGTGGTTCCCACCTAGCCTCCACCCTACATAAAAGTTGTGTGACTTCCTCAATAAATGAGTTCCTGCTGTGACTGGTCTCCCTGATGTGTCTGATTGACCTCTGCCTAGAGGGCTGGGAGAGGGTGGTCAGTTGGCCATACCTTGCCAGGTCTGGCCTTGTTGGGGAGTGTCCCCTTCCCTTGTCACTGGTCGAGAAGAGCAAGGGGGCTTAAGACCCTGACATCTGGCGCCCAAACATGGGGCCCCTCAAGGCTGATCCGTAGCCAAAGCGAAGAGGCAGCTTCAAAACTGAAAGTATCGGCAGATCGGGCCAAGGAGTTCCAAGGTAAGGGCATCCCTGAAAAGATGGGGCAAACACACACCACACATGGTGACCCTGCGCTCTCAGCTCTTAGATTCATGCTGAAGAGTAGGGGCCTTGAGTTGTCTGACACACAAAAAAAGCCTGGAACACCTTTACTTGGGTGGCCCCTTGGCTTCCTGTCGCTAATCTTTTTGACTGGTCCACATGGGATCGTGTAGAACAACTTGTTAGGAAGAGGGAAATCAATTTAGGGGAGGGTCCCCCATTGGGAGTCTACCCTACATTATCTGCCCTTAAGGCCTGCTTCTCTCCAGGACCTCCCAAAGGGGGCTCCAAATTTCCCCCCAAAGAGCTGCCACCTAAAGAACTGTTGGCTCCTCCCGTTGCATCTCCTTCCAGAAACTTGCCAAGTAGTAAACAACATTGGGAGACCTTTAATGAGGAGCCCAGTCCATCTCCGTCCGCTCCTCCCAAGGTTGAGGAACCACGAGGGCAGCCAGCCTCTACACATAGCTAGGACGCACTTCCTCCCCGCCATCCTCATTGCCGCCATCTTGTCTGGATGACAGGAAATCTTCCCGGAGGCCATTTTATGGTACTGGGAGAGAACTCACTGACTCTAACCTCCCCCCTTCCTGTTTGACCTTCCTGGTAAATGCTAACCCAGGGGGTAACTGGCCTGCTATATGGTACCCATGGGAGGCACAAGATTTAAAGGAACTAAAGAAAGCTGTTTCAGAGGATGGGCCCAATTCCCCTTGGGCTAAACCATCCTCCAGGGCCTCACCCACCAGCAGTGCACCACTCAGGATTGGAAGAACCTAACTAAAGCTGTCCTTCCTGGTCCTTTATATCTAAAGTGGTATGCCTTTTTTAATGAAGAATGTCATGCTCAGGCTGAATGGAAACAGGCCGCTAACCCTCCCGTCCCTGTTACTTATGGGATGCTCTTGGGGTCCAGTAACCAATTCTCTACTGGCCTCTTACAGGCTGCCATCCCAGCCCCATATCAAGAACAAGTAAGAGCCCTAGGGTTAGCTGCATGGAAAAAGCTAGAGGAGGGCCCCTCAGAACCCCCCATCGCAGGAATTACCCAGAAGGCAACTGAGGACCTAGCAACCTTCATTGAAAGGGTAGAAAGAAGCCTTCAGAGAAAATTTCCTCCAGGGCCCCTAAGAGATCAATTTCTTAAAATGTTAGTTTGGGAAGGAATGACTACTGATCACAAATTGGCCTGTGCAGGGATGAAAGATCACTCCATGGGAAGGTGGATTGTTGCTACCAAAGATATTGGCACACAAGTGCATCAGTCTCAAACCTTGGTCGCAGCCCTACAGGCCCAAACTGCCTCACTTGCTAAGGCTCTCACGGCGGCCTTGTCACCAGTCTGGGCTAAGGGCAAAGGAGTATGTTATGGCTGCGGGCAACCAGGCCACTTCAAGAGGAATTGCCCCACTGGTTTGGATCTACTAACAGTGAAGGAAGGAGGGCTTTGCCTGTTCCTTGGTGAAGAGTGCTGTTTCTACGCCAACCACTCTGGCATTGTACAAGATAAAATCAAAAACATACAAGAAGATCTGGAACATCGTAGGAGCGAGCTCCACTCTAATTTTCTCTGGACTGTGTTAAACGGGTGGCTCCCCTACCTCCTCCCACTTATGGAACTGCTAATCACCATTATCCTTGTGTTCACCTTTGGGCCTTGCATAATCAATAAGCTTATCCATTTCCTGAAAGCCAGGCTAAGTCTGTGCAGCTCATGGTGGTCCGACAGCATTATACCGCCCTTCATAATGATGATTGGGAGCCCTATAGGATCATGGATCGCTCGTATCAGGACACTGGGGTCTAAGTGTCTCTCCCTTAAGCCCTGCTCCTCCTGAGGGGCCCGCCTGAAGTGCTAAGGTGGTAGTCAATTGACGGGTAAGATCCTCAGAGGAGGACAACCTCAGACAGGCACACCTTCAAGTAAGGTGGACCCCCAAACTGCTAGGGTGATGTTCCATGACAGGTAAGACCCTTCCAGGGACAACCTAAGACAGACACACCCTTAATATAAAACAAAAAAGGGGGAAATGTTGGGACTAATGACACGTTAACTAACTCAGGCTGACTCCTTACTCCCTGGCGAGTGAGCAAGATCAAGGCCTCAAAGGCAGTTCCAAAGGTTAATGATGATAAATCGGACCACCGTCAGGGATTGGTTAACAACAGTTCCGCGAACATGATCAGCTCGTGCTTGCCATATAGTCCTATGGGACTCTCACCTGCATGAACCCCCCCTGCCTTGCTGACCTTTAAGCTGAGTGGTTCCCGCCCTAGCCTCCACCCTACATAAAAGCTGTGTGACTGCCTCAATAAATGAGTTCCTGCTGTGACTGGTCTCCCTGAGGTGTCTGATTGTCCTCCGCCCGGAGGGCTGGGTGCTGGTGGTCAGTCGTCAGCCCTCCCTATCCTGTTCTGGCCTTGTTGGGGCGTGTCCCCTTCCCTTGTCACTGGTCGAGAAGAGCAGGGTAGCTTAAGACCCTGCCACTTGTCCAGGTTAGAATGGCCCCCAATGAAGGCTAAAATGAAGCTCCTGGACAGTTGTTTTCCAAAGGATACATTTTCTGTTGCAAAGATTACTGTGATCCTCAAATTAAAAAAAAAAAAAAAAAAGATAAAAAGCAAAATTATGTAAGGGTTTAGGTAACTTATAACAAGTGTTTATAAAACAAATCTTAGGTGAGAAAGGGTTCCAACAGTAAATAGAACTTGTAAAATATTTTATGTGTGATTGAATTCAATTATTTATGGGTTGTAGCAGTGTTGTAAGAAATTATGTTTTCTGCCAGGTGTGGTGGCACATGCCTGTAATCCTAGCAACTCAGTTCCCATGTACATTCTTAACTATTGACTTGGATGAAAAAAAATTGTTGTTATTCTGGAGAGCTTTCATTTTTTTTTTTTTATGAACCTTTGTAAATTTGTTCCAGTAGAAGAGACGTAAAACTTTTTCATGTCATATCTTGATCTCTCTTAAATGAGTTTCATGTGCTTTGAATTCTCAACAAAACTTCTGTGTTCTCTTCAATGAAGTGTTTCTATGTATTGTGAAGATTTCCAATACAAAGAAGTGACATATATCTGTAATGACAAATCAAGTACCCTGATCTGATTATTACACATCATCAGTGTATTCAAATGTCACCCTGTGCTTTATAAATATATATAATTACTATGTATCAATTTTAAAATATATATTAAAATATTTTTTGAAGAATAACTGCTTACCTCTGACATTCTATAATTTTGAGGCAAGTGGGAACAAAGAAGATATTAAAAATGACCCTAGTATATGAAAGGCTAACTGCTTTATATGGCATCAAATCAAAGTTAACTTGAAAGAAAAAAAATTACAAATTTTCCTGTTGCTAATATTATCACTCACAGCAGTGCTTAATGGTAGAGTGCTTTGTATTATGTATGTATTTATACTTGCTACTTATACAAATGAATGTAGTCAGTTTATGTATATAGTTGTGGTAGAGCACGTGCCTGGCATGTGCAAGGCCTTGGGTTAAATTCAAGCACAGAGAAAAATGATATTACTTAGATGGATAAAGTTGATATACTTACAAGTGTCATTTTTATTTCAAAAAACAATAAAATGATACACTTTGATCTTTATTTATATTTATGACACTCCTAATGCCTTTGAAATATGCTACTTAATTAATTAAAATTCTGACTATTAAGAAACTACTTAATAAAATCCAAATGCAATTTGAAAACCAAAAATATAATTCTAATTGGATTAAAAGAGTGGATTTTATTTTTTATGTTAAATAGAAATAAACATCAACTAAGAAGCAGGAGATAATCCTTTTTTTACATATAAGGCTTTCTACAAAGTTGTTATGCTTTTAGATATTTGTTAAGAATAATTTTAACGATCTTTTACACAAATTTTAATTAAATATTCTAATTTTTTAAATGTGCATATATTATGAAAGATACAATAAATCTGAGACCACTTGGTCCCATATTTTTTAATTTCAAATAAAACCTAGTATGAAATGTAATTTATTAAATAAATGTATAAGTGTAATCTAATATCCATAGTCTTATAATAGTGTAATTTACATGCCTACAAACTACCATGGTACAATTATTCATCTGGATAATTTTGCTATCCTTGTGAAGGTATATTATATATTGCACTTTCATATTTATTTAGAGAAAAATACTTTAAATGTAAATTTTTTAAAGATCACTAGTTTCTAAGACATGGGTTATTTTTAAGTTAATAAGAGCTTATTTTACAATCAAAGTATAAAAACTAATTGTGATCCAAGCCTGATTCTCAGCTTATGCTGAAAAATAGGAATTTTCCTCAGAGGGAAGATGAAAGGTGGAAGATGTGGGACACAATTTTATATTCACTTCAGAATAATTCTCTCCCCTGTCTGGAATTTTTGCTCATTTCATCCACATAGCTTCTACAGACCTCTGTCCTTTTTAAAACATAAAAGAGTTACTTTATTTATTTTATACATTTGATGCAGCAAGGGTGTTGACCTTTCACCACCTACTGTGTACTACCTTAAAGTAGAAATTTTAATAATATTTAAATTTTAAATATTGTTTTATTCAATGATACCTTAAGGAAGTAAAAAGCACAAAGTAAAAGAATATTTCTGTATTTCTGCAATATACGTATCACAAATCACTAATATCAAGAATGTCTTAAAATCTATTATACACTGATAAAGAAATTATTGTGTTTTAGATATAAGGTGTCCCCTCAAAAATTTCATGTGTGAGATAATGCAAGAATGTTCAGAAGTGAAATGATTGTATTATTTAGAGGTATAACCTAAACAGTGGATTAATCCACTGATAGGGATGAGCTCGGCAGTATCCATAGGCAGGTAGGTGTGGAAGGAGGAAGTAGGTCATGGGGGATGTGCCTTTTGGTTTTATATTTTGTCCCTGGTGAGCAGAGTTCTCTCTGCTTGCCATAATCTGAATGGCTTCCCTCTGCCAGATCCTTTTGCCATGATGTTATGCCTTATCTCAGACTCAGAATAGTGAAGTCAGCTGAGTATGGACTGAACCTCTGAAACTGTGAGCCAAAATAAGCATTTTCTCCTCTAATTTGTTCTTTTCAGAACTTTTGGTCACAGTGACTCAAAACTGACCAAAAGGAAACATATAGTTCCAATAGAAAAATAGAAAAAAGGGGTATATGCATTTCCAGTATAAATATCAAAAGGCTGCTAAGCTTTACTAATCATCAGGGAAATGTAAATTCAATCTATCAAATCACACTATGATACTTCTACAATAAGGCAAAATTAGAGAAATGATAAAGAAGACAAGGTATTGGAGGGAAAGTGGAGGAATTCTAATTTTCATACACTAAGGGAGAATTACTGAAGACTTAGGCCAGATGTCCAATACTGGGGATCTCAAGAAATCAGGTCCAGCCACTGTCCCACAAACAAAAAGCAGTGGTGGATAAAGGAACTGTGCTATGTATACACAATGGACTATTATTCAGTCATAAAAAATTAATATTATGGTATTTGCAGATAAATGGATGGAATTGAAGAATATCATGCTAAGTGAAATAAGCCAATGTTTTCCCTGATAAGTGGATGATGATACATAATGGGAGTGGGGATGTGGTGGGTGAGAGAAGAATGGAGGAATCTTAGATTATGTAAAGGGAAATGAGAGGGAGGAGGGGGCAAAGGTATGAAAGATGGTGGAATGAGACAGACATCAATACCCTATGTACATGTATGATTTCACAAATGGTATGCATCTATATCATGTACAATCATAAAAAAGAAAAGATGTACCCCATTTGTATACAATGAATCAAAATGCAGTCTATGAAAAAATTTAAAATAAATTAATTAATTAATTTTAAAAAAGTAAATGGTGATAAACAGGAAAGAAACTTTAATCGGTATGACCATATTGGGAAGACAATTTGATAAGCACTTTCAGCTTTGTCATCAGGGAATAGGCATGAACGCCCAGATTATATAGATAAGGGAACCAGATATATGCACAGTCAGGCAGGGTTGGTGAAACAGGGCTTTTGTGAATCATTTTCTCAGGACTGGTCAGGGAGGTAGAGGTGGCAAGGAAGTTGTTATTGTCTGGGGGATAGTTTTTACTCTGCACGAGATGTTTATTGGAATCCAGAGTGACTGATTCAGAGCAAAGGAGACAGATGCAAAATGGAGGTACACATGCCAAGGTTTTACCCTGCTTTTAGTTACCCATAGAACATTTGCAGGCCCAACCAATAAGAAATTAATAAAAAATAGTGACATTTAGCTATATAATACAGCTATTGGTAGAAGTTCATGTATTTAGCTTTAACTTTTGGCTAATTCTCATACATGGTGGAGCCCCAAACCTGAGAGAGGTCCAAATTAAGTAAAATTAATCTAAGCCTTTGATCCACTCTTTAGGAAGCCATTAGACACAACAAAATAAATAACAGTAATTATTTGAGAATAACATTGTACTGTTCCCTTCAGTAGTAGCAAATTATTTCTTAGAATACAAAAATGCAAGCTATTTTTTATGATCATTAACTGAATAGTGGGAAATAATTTAAGCATAAAGTATATTAAATGCTACAAAGTCCTCTTACCAAGAGTCAACTTTTTTTAAATGAATGAACATCCCCTTAGGTGTCATTAACATTTGGTTATATTTGAAAGTTGGGGAAAATTTGATTCTGATATTTCCTGTTAGCTTCATTGCTGTTTTAAAAGGATGGACTTTTGGAATTCCCTATTGGTTCATTTACTTTAACCACTTTAAAAAATAGAAACAAAAGAATATATGTTCTTAGATCACAATAAAACTCATCTATAAGTAAGGAGGGGAAATAAAACTAGAAATTCCAGAATATTTAAAGATTAAATATTGAACATCTAAGTATCAAATGATGAATAATGCATTTTGAAAGAAACTTAAAAATTTGAGCTAAATGAAAATGAAAATACAGTCCATCAAAATTTGCATAAGGCAGAAAAAGCAGTGAAGAATGAGAAATGTATAACGTTAAATAAATGCATTTATTGAAAAAGAAGGAACTCTAAAATCAGTAATCTAATACTTTATCTCATAAAACTAAAGAATAAAATGGCAAATATAGTCTAAAAAATGAAAGAATAGATAGTAAAAATAATAGAAGGCAAATTGATGAAATTGAAAAACAGAAAACAATAAAAGATTAAAAAATGAAGTTGAAAGCAATTTTTTGAAAATATACATTTTAAAAATTCTACCCAACTAGACAAGAGGTAGTTTATAAATACCTCAAAAAAATAAATAAAATCAAGGGGCTGGGGATGTAGCTCAGTTGGTAGGGTGCTTGCCTTGCAAGCACAAGGCCCTGGGTTCAATCCCCAGCACCACAAATAAATAAATAAATAAATAAATAAACAAAAAAAAAATCAATATCCCTACTCCCGAAGAATAGACAAAATAAATCC